>NC_056735.1:1543073980-1543138980 GCF_019279795.1 Protopterus annectens
TTAGAAGTGCAGTTTTCAGCTCTGACTACCCTTTCTTAGAATATTCTTTTAACAGTCAACTTCTGGATTTTCCTTAGTTCTTCTTCTTTTGGCCTTTTCCCAGTTAGGGGTCATCACTGCAGATCACCTGTCCACTTATGATTGGCAGTCGAGTTTTACAGTGTCAAGTTGCCAGCCCAGCACCCAACCTTCCACAACAGGCACACACACACTCACACCTACGGCCAGTTTAGAGTGTCCAATCCACCTACAGCATGTCCTTGGGAAGAAACCAGAGCACCTGGAGGAAATCCATGGAACCACAGGGAGGACATGCAGATTCCATACAGAAAGCACTCCAGCCAAGGATGGAACCAGAGAACCTCTTGCTGTGAGGCAACAATGAAAACCGCTGCACCACTGTGGCCGCTTGCCTGGATTTTCCAAAAATTTCTGGATTTTCCTTAGTATATCTTTAAAATTACCCCCACTCCTTTCTGTGTTGAGTAATTGATGAATTGCCCTTTTACCTTCTGGTCTGTCTCCCAAAGGATCCTTATTGAGTTCCTGCTAATATGTACAATGTAACTTATGTGCTATAATGCATTTGATCTCCTGGGTCATAAATAACATACAGATTTAACAGCATTTATTGCAGCCTTGGTGGAAAGTTATGCAAGGACTTTTAGAAAGTATATTTTAAAGGCTTCAGTTCACTCTCATCTCCATTATCTTTGGCATGGATATATTTATACAATTCATCATAGCCATAAACAATCACAAACAGATATTTTCTAACCTTCTTCTAATGTTTCTTTTGGTAGTCAGTGAATGCTCTGGGCACACATGCCATAAGAATACCTTCCAACAGAATTAGGCCACTTACACCAGTCTGACTAACATCAACATATAATCTGAAGGACTTTTTACAACAAAATACATTGTGATGGTCAGCAACTTAATAATTTGATTGCTAACCAGTCAGATATGAAAGTGAAAACACCTGCATAAAACTTCAGGAAGGTATAGAAAAGGAAACAATCACACGGAGACACACTGAATGCTTGATATTTAACTGTACTAAAATTAATGAATCATAGCACTGTTAACTTTTCATGAAATGCTAATGCAATTCATCCAGTTATGGTCTAAAGACAGTGTGGACATTTAAGTGGCTTCTTTTGCATAATGACTCAACATATGCAGTAAATGCATTCTCTAGGTGCATTTAGATTGCTCTGCTTTAGTACCTTACCATTCCTAATGGTGCATTTTTTATTAAGTGATTGAGATAAATCCATCATGATGTATGAAATTACCTCAGCATGGGCTTCAGCAGACAAAGTCATTGATTCAGTTGGAGGCAAGTCCTGACTGTGGCCTTCCAGTGAAATTTCTTTAACCTCTTCCCGCAGTTTCATCAGTTGTCTGCAGTTTCTTCTACACAGTTTCATGTTATCCACTTGCACAACTTAAGACCTCATTTCTACATAATGATCAGCTACCGAAGTGTGTAATTGTGATTTCTGTCACAGATTCTGATACAGAATCATCTTCTGTCTCTCTCTCTCTCTCTCTCTCTCTCTTCTTAGCTCTTTTGAAATAGTACTTGCTTTGCATCAACAACCTTTTTCAAAAAGTTCTAGTGCTGGCTGTCTGCTTCCTAAAACTATTAGAGAAAATGCAGAAAACATTGCTCAAAACCTTTTCCCCATCAACAACTCTGATGACATAGCCATAGCTTATAAAGCATATTTATGTATTCTGGGAGAGAAGGACAACAGTGCATCTGCTTTGATGAATTACATTTTGTCAGGATGATTTTGACTATTTGGACCATTTTTTTTTGATCTGGCAATTCAATTGTAAGTATCTTGAGCTAGAAGTGATATTTCTAAACCCCATTCTAAGGCAACAGTTTAAAGTGCTGGCATGTTAACTGTGAGCCATTATCGCACATAGCTTATGTTATGTTTAGCAATATTACTACAGAATGTGCTGCAGAGTCCTACAGCTGAAGCATTTGTGGCTATTTTGAGCAGTAGTCAAAACAGAGTAAGAAATTGAGACTGTGGCACTGAAAATATTTAGTTTCAGCTAAGTGAGTAAGGAGTACGATGTGAAATGAATTCCTCATCTGGTATGGATTCATGGACATGGCATATACACCACAATCTTTCAGGACTGGTTTAATCTGTGTGTACAAGTTAAGCGAATACATAATGTCTCTAGCTCTTTTACTGCACTTTGACATATCTAGGTGAGATTCATACAGCTGATTTGGGCATGATTGCTTTGTCATGTATATAAGCCCTTAGATGCATGACAATTCATATCTGCATGAATAATGTGATTTAATAAATAGATGTATTTTTTATAGCATCTGTTCAAAATGATGTTACAGAAAAATGCATGTCATTGTATTGCTTCTGGTAGAAATGTTAAATTAAATTTTTTGGCAAATATTGGTAACTGTGCAACCAGCCATAATACTCCAAATCTTCTTCAAGCAAACCATCTTTGCATTCTGAAAGATATGCTCTGTTACAAAAACTGCAAAATGAATAATCTTTCCTATTTTGTACTGTACTTGAAGATCATATCCAAGTAGGACAACATTCCCTGTAGTTGCATAAGTGCCTTCTGTAAGGATTAGATAAATACACTTCATAAAAGTTTGTAATCAGCAATACACTTTCCATAGATATAGTCATGGAACTTTTTCCACAAGTGTAGGTGCATTGCTATCATGTGCTGCATGAAAACAGACATTTACCAATTTTGGCTGCCTGATAACTCTTTAATGAAAAAAATATTTTTGATATACAAATGCTATTGTAAGCATTTCCTTTCCTATGCAATGAGTCTATGCATTGGTTAATGCCCTAGCTATATAGGTTCATAGTTTAATAACATTTACTAGGCTATTGATTGATGAAGATCTTACTAAGCCTAGCAAAACATCCCCATGGTAGATTGTAGCCATTACATTTTGTGTACACATAATGTAGAGATGAGCAGAACAAGGTTACGTTGAGGCATTTACATATTGTCCCTATCAGTGAGGAACAATGTGCTAAAGTAGGGGTAAATTTGTGATTACACATCGATTTGTCTAAATTATGTTTGAATAGAGTAAGCAAGGTACTTTGCTTTATGTGGCATGGAAGACAGTTTCATTGGCCTATCGTTTTGGGGAAAGTTCATGTACCTAGATGACTATTAGCATCAGATTATAGAGTTGTAGGCAATGTTATATGTTGTAATGTTATACCTCATTAATATCGGTACTTAACTGCATCAAAGCTTTTATAGGTTCATAGGTTGGCACTAGGCTATCGGACCTAGAGCCTATACAAGCCTAGCCATAACAATTCCCTGGCTATTTCTTCCCACACTATTTACTTCCCTGGACCCCTGTCTAGCAGAGCGACTGATGTGATCCCCGGGGTGAATTTCCTTTCTCCCATCCAATCATCAAGGTTCCTTTTGAAGAGGGCCAAACAGGCACTCTGCTTGACATGTATGGGCAGTCTATTCCAGAGTCTGGGGAGTCTCTGGGTCAGAAACATATCCCTCCAGCATGTTTTGTTTATTGTGATGACAAGATTTAGATCCCTGGAGCATGTGGCTCTGAGGGAATGGGATTTCTTTAAGTGTAGCATGTCCAATAGCTCTGGGTTTGACATGGTCTTGTATGTTAAGCAGAGATCGCCTCGGAGTAGACAATATGCGACAGAGTATAGCTGGCATTTTTAAGGCAGTTATCTTGATCTGCTGTCTAATACCAACATACATCATGTCTTACAGGTTTGTTAGAGCTGTTATAATCACTAAAAAAATGATAAGACACTTATTTGTATATGTAGTTTTTATTGAGGTTTGTGCTTTTCAGTAATACAATTTTTTTCTTGTATTTTCCATAAACAAAAACAGCAAATTCAAATTTCCCATTCTAAAATAAAATATTAGCTTAAGAAAGAAAAAAAAAAACTATTTACAATATGTACAAAGGTCTGAAGTAAAATTGCAGATTACAAGTAAATTAAGCAAGTTCTGTCTACACAAATGTCAGTTCAAGAAAAAAGTTATGATCCATTTGCAGAGTTTCAATAAGTGATAAAACTTATATATGGGTTGTTACCTATAGACTTTGGATAGATTCTGAGTTCTTTTGGTCTTAGTTTCCGTGATTGCCAGTTCTTTCACTAAAGACAGAAAATCTTCAAACGTTGGAGAGCAGTTAGTTTTCCATCTTCTGGTAATGCATTTTCTGGCAACAGCCAGTATTGACCACAATAAATATGAGTTATTTTTGTTCAGAAAATATCCTTCATTTACATAAAAAAAAAAACTAATGATTGGTCAATGAAAAAGAATCAATGAATAATGCTTTGAAAAAAATCTACAATACTATTTGAAAAATGTTTTAATTTAGAACAGTCATAAAAGATGCGTATCCTATCAGCATTAGTATATGCTATACATCCCCAGCAAGAAGCTGTAGCGCAATTATTAAATTTAACTATTTTATTTGATATCAAAAACGCCCTATGAAGGCATTTCCACATGAAAATACTCCAGTATTGAGACCATGAAGTATGTTTGATGGATAACATTTTTTTTGATTTTCATCTTGGGAGAAATTAAAAGAATGATCCATAAATATAAAGTTCCAATATTTCTAGTTTATGGAAAACTTATAAAAAATTAATATGCTATATAATTTCATCTGCGGTAAATTTATTATACAAAATGTCACTTATGAAAGTTATCATCATTGATCTTTCCTGATAAGATGAGTTTTTAAGCATTCTGCATAGATCATGGGAGTAAGTTAAGACACTTTGAAAAATTAACCAGTTCTGATGAGGCAAATCATACTTTTTAATATGGATAGCATAGTCTAAAACTTTGGCATCATTTATAAATTTATGCCAGCATATGAAATTTTTAGTTTCCCAATAATCTAGAATATTAAGATGTATTTTATCAGGAAAGGTTCTTTTAATTTTAAAAGGGGTTAATAGTTCAAATCAAGTCTTAATATCTGCATCTGAGTCAACAGACTTTCTAAACAAGTTAAAAAGGTGATTTAATGAGTTTAATTTGGTGGGTTTAGCAATATTGAGTGGAATAATGTGATATAAGAAGAATTAGAACTTGGTAGAATCATTATTTAGTGGGCATTTGGCTAAGGAGGGGTTTTCATTAATGAGTAAGGTGAAATGTAATAATTTCCAGTAAGAGTTATAACTAGGGTCTGTCCAGTTTAGAATGATTTTAAGTATGGATGCATTTATGCACATTTTGATATCAGGGAACTTAATGCCTCCTTGCTCCCAAATCCTAAAATGATGACTAAAACCAATTCTGTTTCTTTTGGGAAACCAAAGGAATTTCATTAATGATTTATTTATATCCTTGGTATATTTATTTTTATAAGAAAAATTAAGAACTAGAACCACATACTGTGTTTTTGGTAGAAGTGTCATTTTAACTAATTGTAACCTGTCCTCAAAGGTTATGAAGATGTTATTCTAATTATATATATATATATATATATATATATATATATATATATATATATATATATATATATGGGTCTACTGTATAAGTTTGAAAATACACTTCTTCAAACTCACACAGTAGACCCTGGGTTACGCGAAAGTACACTTAATCAAAAGTGCACTTTCGCGAAACCTGCTTCAGTGAACAGGCTACTACTGATGTTTAGTGCAGTAGTTACAGAACTTAGGGTTAGGGCGCGGGTCATGGTAAGGGGATAGTTAGTAGGGCTATCCCCTTACCATGACCCGTGCCCTAACCCTAAGGTCCGTGACTACTGCACCACAGTGGAAGATAGCCTGTCCTCCACTGTGGTGCGGTAATCATGGACCTTAGGGTTAGGGCATGGGTCATGGTAAGGGGATAGTTAGTAGGGCTATCCCCTTACCAAGACCCGTGCCCTAACACTAAGGTCTGCAACTACTGCACCACAGTGGAGGTCATAGCATGTTTTGCTGCTATCCTCCACTGTGGTGCGATCCATTCATAGAAGCTGAGTTTGTGAAAGTGCACTTTCGAATAAGTGCACTTTCGCATCACTGAGCGGTCTACTGCTCTTTTTCGAATTCATGGTATTTGATGAAAAGCAGTAGACCCATATATATATATATATATATATATATATATATATATATATATATATACTTGTTTATTGAGTTTATAATATTTTTATAATTACAGTCAATTATATTTTCTATAGAATTACATAGTTATTCCTGAGAGTATGCTAATAATGGGATGATTGACTGATTGTAAAGCCTGAAATCTTCTGGAAATAGTTCACCACAAAATCTAATTCTAGTAATACTGACTGTGAATTAATTTATGTGAGGAAGAGATTATCTGCAAAAAACATTATACTGGAGTTATTCTGTTTGTAATCTATACCTATGATTTTTGAATTGTCATAAATAACGGCAGCAAAGATTTTGATGGCTAATGTAAATAAAGCAGGGGATAAGGGACATCCCTGCTTGGTGACTTTGGTTATTTGGATTGATTCAGAGGAAATGGGACCTAGTTTAACATAAGCTACATTGTTTTGATATATGTTTTTAATTAGAGAAGTAAAAGAGGAGTTAAAATTAAAATAATGCAGCACTTCAAACAAATATTCCCAGTTGACGGAGTCAAAGGCCTTTTCTATGTCCAAATTAATCAGTAATGCTTCTTCATTTTCCTTGTTTATGTATTCAATACGTGCTGAAATCCTTTTAAAAATATTATGCGTGTTTTTAATGTATAAAACCTGATTGTTCATCATTTATTATTTGCATTAGCTGAACCTTCAGTCTATCTACAAAAATAGAACTACAGAATTTATAATCATTTTTAATAATGAGACAGGCCTATATGAACTACAAAGGTGAGGATTCATATTACTTTTAATATAGGTAAGATTAAAGAATATCTCCATGAAGTTGGTATAATGCTATATGATTGGGCTTCCAGTAATATTTTATGAAATAAGGACTGTACAGATGTGGGAAACAATTTATATTTTTCAATGATTATGCCATCCATCCTGGGGGCTTTGTTGGGTTTATTTATTTTTTTACTTATTTGCTTAATCTCCTCTAGTGAGATTTATGCCTCAAGAACTATATCTAGGTTCTCAGGGAATCTTAGTTGATTAAGTGAAGGAATGTCTAATTTATTAAGGTCCATAATAGAATGATTAGAACCAAAATGTTTAGTGTAATGAAATGTAAAGGCATCTAAAATTGTCTGATACATATTTATTAGAGATTTTGTGTAAAAGTTTGGTTATAAAATTTGAACTGGAGTGTGATTTTACTCTCTTTGATAAAATACACATATGCTTAGGATATGATGCATAAATATTTATTTTAGGTCTTTCCAGTGTTAGGTTAGTCTTTTTGGGATAGGATATCTGAATATTGGTTATTAAATTTTCAATTTTATTCGCCTCATCAGGGGTAAGTTAGGATGAATTAGATTTAATATTTGAGAGTTGAGATTGAATGTTTTGTAATTCTAGTTCCGATTTCTTCTGTTTGTTCTTGAACCATGTTATTATTTACCATAGAGATAGGCCTTGAATGCAACTCATACCATAATTATGTTAGATTGTAGAGTGAGGCTTGTGTCTAGGAAACATTGTATCTCAGACATGAACCAAGGTTTAAAATTGTTAATTTTGGTTGCATAGGCTGGGATTCTAGTTATAAAGATAAGTCTTTTATAATTAATTTGAAATTCAAGGGAGAGTATGTCATGGTCTGAGATGCGACAAGGAAAGATTGCAAAGGAGGAAATATTCAACCTTAGAACATTGGAGACTAAGATTCTATCAATTCTCTTCTGTGTTTTGAATCTCTAGTCTGAATGAGAAAATTTCAAAGATGTAGGATCCTTAATGGTAAATGTTTCAAATAAATTAAGAGTCTCAGCCCACTTTTTATAAGTTTAGTTATAGGTGAGAGTCTTAAAGAATATGAATTAGTGGTGTCAGTGCTATCTAATATACAGTTAAAATCTCCACTTATAATATGGTTTTATAAACTTTAGAAATGTGATCAAGATTTTTTTAACAGTTTTCACTCCTAACCCAGGAATCCAATACATATTGTCTAGGGTCCAGATTCTTTTACCAAATTTGAAAATGAGTATGGTTAGAAGTCCTCCTGGATCTTCATATTTCTAAAGAATTTGTGGGAGAATAGCACTTTTTTCCCGTACAATCATAACCCCTCTTTTTTTAGTCTTATAAATGGCATGATTAAGAGTAACAACATTGCTTGGGGTCCACATTTTTTCAGAAGATTTAAAATGCAGTTTTTGTAAAAAAAAACCTACCTAGGCTTAATTAATGTTCAGGTATTTTTGTAAATGTCATTTTGTCCTTGTAATATTTAATCCATTAATATTTAAAGACATCAGGGTTAGTGTCACTGAGAATCAAGTAAGAGATGGTAGGATGACATATGTGTAACTGGTATTACACTCCAAGAAAAAGGCAGCAAAGGTACAAAAACGAACTATAAACTTCAAACATAATTTATGTACTTTGATTTTAAACCTTGAAAGCTGCTTGTGTGAACTAAACTTGGATTTCTGTATCAAAGAACATCGGACTGCTGTATTTTCCTGTCAAGGGTACTTGCTTGCTATTATAATCCAATAACTCTTTCTTAAAGATATAGGAATAAACTTGTTTATGCGTTAGTACCACAGTGACAAAAAACTGCAAACTGAAATTATGAAAGCATGCCATACAGCTTCAGAATGACATTTGGTAAATAAGATAACTATCAAGTTAATCAAAAAAGTTGATTTTTTTTGTACACTAACATGGAATTTGAAGAATTCCTAGTCTGGTGGAAAGACAATGGTCCAACAAACTACTTTCAAAAACTTTCCTGACCATGCCAAGAAGCTCCAACAAGTCTTACAAAGGAGACAATTATACAAAATATAATATTCTGAAAGAGCAGATTCTGAATGTAAACTCTAGTGAAGAAAACGGAATGATGAACAATCTCAAGTTATTTCATCAAATGATCAATTTTAGAAATTGCTCTATTAAAGTAAATATTTTAAAGTTATTGGGCTTGAAACTAAACCTTCTGTTAATATTACCCATGCCATCCGCAAATGCCGGATGGATAAAATATATGTGTTATAGCAGAATATATAGATAAGATATGATACTATGCCACTGAATTAATATGATACAGGCCTATTATTATATCCAGAGTCATACAAAATATGTTTCTGATTTCTAATAAAATCTTACTGAAGTGATTTCTGGTAAGATAAAATATAATTATCTAATAGCAATTATCTAAACTATGAAACTAATGAATAGCGGACCAAATACCTGACAACTCTGACCACTTGACTGTAAGAATAATTGATTTATAAGGACCAAAACAGGACAAAAGACTATAAACACTTGTCTTTGATATGCTACTGGTTAACTAGATAATTAAAATGAATGCTATATTAACAGTCACCATTGAAGCAAGAAATATGAGTTATATAATAGAAGCAAATAGTGTGCTCAGATTAATATTTCCTTAGAAGAAGGGTACAATCACTTCAAATAAAGTAGAAGTTCATTAATAACAGTTATTATGCATTCATATTAGTCTGTTATTAAAGCTCTGTACATATGAGGCATATCAGCCCCCATTGTTAACAAATGCATAATACTCATTCTAGTGTAATATAAAACAAGTTACAGCTCCAATATTGAAGCACTACCTATTTCAGGAAGATATTATTACAACTATTATTATTACTTTACCCCCCTCTCACCCCCTAAAGGGCCCATATCTATTCAGGAAGAATGCAGAGTCCCTGTAATCACAACTATGCAGGTAAAAGCTGCACTCTCTAAAGCCAAAAACACAGTATCCATGGGACTGGACAACATCCCAGGCTGCGTTTTACACAAACTTCAGAATGAACTGGCTCCCCACTTAAGCACCATGTTCAATAGTAGCCTCGCATCAGGCTTTGTGCCCACTGAATGGCACACAGCAACAGATATCACACTCCACAAAGGGGGAGCCACCACTGATGCCAGGAACTATCGACCTATTAGCCTGACGAGCCTGGTCTGCAAGGCCATGGAACGTATCATCATGGAACTCATAAACAAAGACATTGGTAACCTCCAAACTCTGGATCCCACCCAGTTCGGGTTTATGAAAGGCAGATCATGCCTCCTGAACATGATTGACTTCTTTGAGACAGTCACCAAAGCCGTGGATGAGGGTAAGGTGGTTCACACAGCCTATCTTGACCTTGCCAAGGCTTTCGACACCATCCCCCATTCTGGAATTATAGCTAAACTCACTAAACTAGGTATAAATCCCTACATCACAAGATGGGTTGCCAACTGGCTCACTGACAGAACCCACACTGTAAAAGTTGCAGACTCCAAATCTGACCTCAAGGCAGTGACAAGTGGAGTGCCACAGGGTTCCGTCCTGGGACCTCTCCTGTTTGGTATCCACTTCTCCGAAGTACAGGCTAACACAGATGGCCTCTGGCTGATGAAGTTTGCAGATGACTGCAAACTAGGAGCCATAGTCAAGCCTGCAAATGATGTGGACATCCTACAGAAAGGCCTCACTGAGACAGATGCCTGGTGTCAGAGCCATGGCCTCAAGCTCAATGCCAAAAAGTGCAGTGTCATCCCCTTTGGTAAAAACTCTGTACCCATGAACTACCACATAGGCAGCAATCTACTTAACACCGAATGTGTGATAAGAGACCTGCCAGGTGGACAGTAGTCTCTCCTTTGATAGTCACATCACCACAGTAGTCAGGAAGTCCTTCTACGTGTCACACCTCATCATAAAAGGGTTCTCATCCAGGAAAAAAGAGGTCATTGTTCCCCTCTACTCGTCACTCATTAGACCCATTATATAGTACAACGCCCCTTTTGGAATGTACCTCACAACACATCTGCAGCAGCTGGAAAGGCCACAGAAGTACCTCACAAAGAGGATTACTGGCGTCAAACAAATGCCCTACACTGACCGCCTCAAAAAACTCCAGCTTTACTCCATAGCATATCGCCTACTCCGAGGTGATCTCTGACTAACATATAAAGCTATGTCATACCTAGAGCTGTTGGACATGCTACACCTAAAGAATTCCCAATTCCTCCATGCTACATGCTCTAGGGACCTAAACCTTGTCACCACAATAAACAGGACACCCCGGAGGGGTAGATTCCCGTCCCAGAGACTTCCAATACTCTGGAACAAGCTACCCAACTATGTCAAGCAAAGTTTTTTATTAGCAGTCTTCAAGAAAAATCTTGATGAGTGGATGGGAAATAGCAAATACACTCCAGGGATAATGTCTGTGTCTCTGTTGGACAGTGGCACAGGAAAATAACTTTCTTGGGTGGCATAAGCTATGGTACCTTGCTGGCTAGGCTTACATAGGCCCTTGGGCCGATAGCCTAGTACCTACCTATGAACCTATGAACCTATGAACAAGTCGTATTTCATTAGTCTTGATGAAAGTGAATGGATAAACACACCTTGCATCTAAATCAGTGACAATATGCATTAGTGTTATATGTTCCTGTCCATTGCTATGCTTTCTCTAGGTAGAACTAAAAGCTGCTGCTGTTGCAAACTAGTCTGTGATAATCAAATTTATGAAACACTAAAAAATGCTAAAGCTTCACTTTTTATGCATTCCTGGTAAAAAATCAGTAACAGCAGTAACCATTAGATGATGGATTTATATAGTAGTAAATAAAAAAAAAGAAAGTAAAAAATACATTATATATATATATATATATATATATATATATATATATATATATATATATATATATATATATATATATATATATATATACACACACACACACACACACACACACGTGATAATGAGAAATAAATAATATTAATGGAAGTTAAAACACTGCTACCTTATCTAAACAGTAAAGAAACTCACCATTTATATTAATGCCTTGACATAATCAACTATCTGTACTGTCTTTTGAAGAGACAGTTGTAAGTGTGCTGCATTAATATAAGTAATATCACCGCTTACTTGCTGTAAAAACAGAAATCATAACAGTTAGTGCAATATCCCGAATATGTAAAGTGATAGCAGTCCAAAGTTTTAAATATTTGATTATTTGACTGGAAATATTATTAAATCTTTGTGGAATCTGCTGGCAAGCATAGCAGACTAGAAAAGGGTTAAGAACAATGCCACAGTAAAAAGTTTACCTTAACTTCTTGTGTAACAGCAAAGGGAGTGGTTATAAGGTTCAGTACATTACAGCTATGCTCTCAACTGTACAGATTTTCACAGAATGTCCAGATTTTTGCCTCACATTTTTGAACCGTTTCTTCATAAAATTTGCATTTTTCAAGCAAATCATTCAGGACTGTAGTCAGTAAATAATGACAGAATGCCGAGTTTCAAACTTCATATAGTTAAAAAACTGCAAGCTAATGCAAAATCTAATCTTATATCTCCGTTCTAAGTTTATAACGGCAATAGTTAAAATCTGTCCCTATTTTGGGGCCTTTGTACCCCATTATGTTTGGCTTTGCTCAGATTTCTTGCTCTAAGAGGTTGAGGGGTATGCATTCCTGGAAAGATAATTTGCGGTTAAAACAGCTCAAGGCATGCATTCTTGGTAAGCAAAGCTTCACTCTGGTTGAAAAACATTCTAATAAGTAAATTAAAGTGTAAACTGTTGAAAAAAGCATAAAAAGGTTCTAAGATGGTCATCAGTGCTACCCGAGGCCATTTAGAAGTGAAAATAATGGAAGTGAATGAAAAACACTGTTACTAGTTACGCAAAATGTATTTGGAAGAGAAAGAAGCTATTATTAAAGATTTAGGTTTAAAACTAAACAATAGTGGCATTTAAGTTTAACAACTGCTATAAAAAAGAAGTAGCACATTATTAAATAGTATTTATATATCTTAAAAAGCACAGACAGTTATATGAATATAGCTCAGTACTGACAACTTTAAAACTATACAAAAAAGCTGTTACCTGTAACACTTGATGAATTGTTGGCTAAGTGGTGAAGTTTAGTATTTATATATTTTCTTTTTCTTTTTTCTTTATAAGAGAGAGTAAGCTGTTAAATCATTCTGTAACTCTGTGATGTGTGAATATTTAGATAGGATAAATAAATCATAGCATAAGTAAAGCCTGCATTATTTGGTAGTAGATGATTTGAGAGATTATGTAGTGTTGACAGAAGTGGCGTCAAGTTTTCTGCTTCTTTTTCATCTCTGTCCAACTATTCTTGTCTGAGGTTCTTTTGAGAGTTGGTGATGACCAATCTATATCCTCAGGAATAGGAATAGGAATAATGACATTATTTTTATGAAGGAGGAAACTTCATCCAGGTTGCTAAAGGTTCTTACTCCATTAGACAGGTTTATTTTAATCCAAGCTGGGTAAATCATTTGAGTCTGATGTTGTTTTGTTTGAGAAGTTTGATAAGGAGACAGCATTTCTTTTTCATGCCCAGAAATCATGTAGAATAATCATTGTCAAATCTGATTTAGGACTGTTTAAATTTTAAGTATTCTTTCCTCCAGGCTGCTTTAAGGACAAGCTCTTTGTCAATATATGAGAAAATTTACCACAATGGATCTGGGTGGTAATGATGCTGATGTGGAAGCTGGTGTGTCAATGGCTCTTTGAACCCCTTCTATGCCTTAATAAAATCCACCCTGAAGATACAGAATTATAGGAATCCATATGTTTAGGAAGGAGACCGTGTCATCTTCCTCAGATTTCTCAGGAAGTCCAAAACTTCTGATATTACACCCTCTCTCTATTCTCTAAATCATCAAGCTTATTTTGTAACCAGGCATTTCTGATATATAAACATTAAAGGTGCATCACTGATGGCTAAGAAATTGTTTTAGTACAGTTTTAAAAATATGTCCTTGATAGCTCCCTTTTATTTTCCATGACAGTGTATTTCCCTTCCTATCCTTTATATCCTCACTATGGCTTCCATGCTGAAATGATTACTTTGTTTTGTAGTATGAGGAGACATATTTCTAAGTCCTAACACTTTTATGTTTATCCCATTCTTTGAACTATTTGTCCCAGCACAATCTATTAGTGTATTTATATCATACAGTTTTTGGCCACATCTTTTTTTGCTACCATCTCCATTTCAGTTAGCTGCTGCTATATAGGTCCCCATTATTAACATTTGGTTCCTAATGTCTGGCAGTTAGTGCAGAGTATTAAGGTAATGTGCTGCTATAGAGCATTGCCATGTAATTCAGGGTTTGAGTCCTTCAGCCTCCATCTACTTACTTTATGACTTTGAGCAAGTCATATAAGTAGACAGTAGTCCCAGGCCACCCCAAAAATGAGAATATGTTTAATTGATACACTCATGAACATACATCTATAGGTATCTCATCTAGTGCCTTCAACAGTGCTACAGACTGAAACCTCCCCCACCCACATTTGGGGAGCAAAAAAGGTATTCCCAAAGTTAATAACCAAAGAAAAAAAAACAACCACAATAGGTCTTCTGTAACAGCAACTGTAGCAAACTGCTTGCTAGAAACAAGCTCCACTCAGCAGTTACGAGCACACAACATCTAGCTGCAACCATGAATGTAGTATCAGCATTCACTGATTGCCCCATCAGCACCTGCTAATCATGTTGTCTCATAGTCTGCACCCTGGACTTATACCCCTTTCAGCCAATACTGATTTAAGTTCTGGGTTAACAAGTAAGTGAAATGAAATAATTACATTTTTTCCTGTATAACGGACCAGGTATGCATAGTTCATGTCTATTTTTAAACTAACTCTTCAGCATGTTGTTCTTTTCGCCCAGAACTCCTTCTTAGACTCTGCATAGCCATTGGCATTCCCACTTCATGCATTTTTATTTCCCTTCTTTTCTTCTCCTCATCTCTGCTAGCAGCAATACTTCTTTATTTTTTCTTTTCTTGTTTTAACTAATAGACAAGTAAAATATCCACTACAGGGCTCTGAGCATGCCACATGTTCTGTGTATCATTCTATGAATATCTATATTTTGTTACAGAATATGCATGTCATTTTTTTTTGTTTGTGTGTGTGATTTTGTTTCATTACCATTTGAAAGATCACAGTGATCTGTACAACTGGAGCTAGCTTCACATTCCAGTGGATTTTTCACTTTTCTTCATTGTTTGTTTGCTTTACACTTCTCAGTGATGAAAAACATGACTTTCTGTTAGATGACTTGAAGGAATGTAGGGAACCATCATTGTTATCTCAACTACCATTATAAATTATCTCCTAGACATTCTTTAGTTTCTCTTTCCTCTGGTATTTATATGTTTTTCTGCCCCTCCTTTGCCCTTTCCTTCTTTCCATTTCTCCATTTATTTGCCCTTCTTCTTTATGTCTTTAATGTTATCTATTTTTGTTAAGGATCCCCTTCACCCTGTTCCTCCCAAGCCATCATTCTGACTTTCATTATTGCCTACTTGGGACATTTGCTATAGTTATCTCTTCTCTCTCACTCCTACTATATTATTTGGCCTTTCCTGTCCAACTCAGCTTGGTCATTATTTTCTTTCTCCTGATTCTTACCATTCCCTTACCTACTTTTCTTGCTTGCTTACCCTCTACTTAACTATACAACCAATTTGCTCTCTACTCTTATACATTATTCTAAACCAAACCAGCTATGAAGTAGACAGGTGTAAAATGCAAACTACTAAAGCAAACCATGCAAACTATGCTGCATGTAGTTGCAGGTCTTCTTAGTCTTGATTTCCCTGTTCTGTGAATCTTGTACATTTCCAAATCCCATCCTTCATGTAAGAGTCAGATTATTTGATTTAGTTTGTTGAAGAATTCTCTTAACTGCCCAACAAAGATTCTTAATGCTGTCCTTCTTACTGTTACGTTGACCCTTCATGACTTATCTGCATTGTCACCAAAAATATTTTTAGGTCACCCACTTTTTCCTCTAGTATTTTTATGTCCACCAATTACTTCATTAACTGCTTCTGTGTTTGCTACCCACTCTTTTGAGCTCTATAAATGTTCTAATACTTTCTATGATTTTTTGCGAGTTTTCTATATTCTATGTAAATATATTCTTCATGAACTACTAAAATTTTAGACATTTATGCCATTTGTTGTGTGATTTTTCTGTTGTTTGTTTCCTCATTTTTGCATTGCCTTTCAGCAGACCATCTTTTTCTTTTGCCTTGTTCAAACAAAATACTTTTCTGTTTTTTTTTTTGTTTGTTTTTTGTGTTTATACATGAAGCCAACGAGGAGCAATGGCTTTAGTGTCTGTTGCTCAGATATGGATTATGTTTGTTATGAACTATGATGGCTATTACACCAATTCCAAGAAACATAGAAGAAAAGAATTATCAGTACCTCATTTTGTTTACTTAAATTGTCTAGCTGGGCCACACAAGACCCCTTTTCACCAGAAAACCAGGGAAAAAAGCTTCATGAACATAAATATTTATAATTACAACATAGATGAGCTAGCATGATAATTAGGCAAAAAAAAATGTGTCAGGTAAAATATTTTATAGTTACATATAGACCAAATTCAATACAATATAAAAACAAACACATCTTTCATAATAAACAGCTTACACTGTGCTAAAAACATTACAATACAAATAAGACAGTAAATGTCAAAAGCAGTTTAATATTTGGGGATTCAAGAGCAATGTCATACACTCCAAAGTAGTAGTGATTTTGTCATTAGGAAGGGGGTAGTGGCATTTATGGAGGAAGAGGACTTGAAAGTTAGATATAAATAGGAAGATGTAATTAGATTAGACTAGTTTTAAGAAGGAGAGAGGAATAAGTAAATAGAAAGTGCAGATAAGATTGTGGTTAGAAGTTAGTAGTTAGCTATTTGGCATAGAACACTTTAGGAGATGAGCATGAAAAATTCTCTTAAAGCTATGCTTATTGTCTATTTCCCTAAATAAGGTAAGTATGGTATTCCATTATGAGATCTAGGATTTTGGTTGTTTAGCCAAAAATATATCTTTAGAGCAGAGAGGGATTCCAGGGTTATACCACTGCAGGAGGTTATGCAGAGAAGGGTCTTCAACTATGTGTTGAAGTATAGACTGAGCATATTTTAGCTGAAGGAATTTAAGATAGCTTGGAATTTTCATCCAATTTATTTTTGAGAGTGCAAGGCAGTGATGGGATCTATTAGGCAAATCACCAGTGAATTTGGCATTTTTTATAGCACTGTTCAAACTTTCAAAGGAGGCTGCTGTGTAGGTTAATGAGGATATGGCAGTGTATAAGAGTGTTGGTACAAGTTAAGAAGTAGATTTATGACCTAGGTCAGCGTTAAATGTCTTGGCTCGGTATAGAGCTCAAACCCTTTGGTCAGTTTATTTATGACATTAAGTATGAGTATATCAGACTTGAGCTATCATTAATTATTAAACCAGGCGACTTATTGTTGGAAACCTGCTTCATGTTTAATGTTATGAGCAGGGAAATACTAAAACTATTTAAGTGTTTAGAACTGGATTTATAGATAAACAAGATCAGCTCAGTTTTTTAGCATTAAGTGTAAGGAAAGCATCACCTATCCACTGTTTGGTTGCTGAGTAAGATTCCTGTGTCACAGTCTGTGGCTGACCCAAGGAGGGAATGGAGGAAAGGACTGTAGCATCATCTTCATACTGAATCTTATTGGATGGAGATGTGATGGTGTAAGGCATATTTATGTTTATGTTGATTAACAATAGTCCATGATAAACCCTTGCAGGAGAAGCATGTGTTTTTCCACCCTACTAGTTGGGTGCAATTACTTAGGCAACTCTTTTTTTTTTCTTTGTTAATACATTCCTTGAACTATCATTTTAAGACATAGGCAAACATACATTTATGTAAAAGAAAGCAAACAATGTTAACATGTTCACAACTGCACATATTATATATCACATACATTCTTTTATACAATTATCATCAATCCAACATTACATAAATTGCTCAATTCTTGTCTTCCTTTAAACTCAGGTCCTACTCCAAAACATTATTCTGCAAATATTGTCCCTACAATTTCCAACCTTTTCTATGTAATTTACGTCTACACTGTTTTAAAGTTCCCACTTCCATTTCTTTTATCTTTGCTGCAATATTCCCTAGTTAAAAATATTTGCTTTAGACTTCGATTCCCATTTTCTAGTAATTGCTTTTGGCAGCCACCAGAATTAAAGTTAACACAGCCTTATGTCTGGGCAAGTCAGATACTGTATCCCACCTCAAAAAAAATGATTTCCTTAGTTACACTCATTTGTTACCTAATATTTCTGACAGAGTACTCTGTAGGGAATTTTTTAAATCTGCCATCTCATTATCCACCAAAACATATGTTCTCAGTTACATTTTGCTTCTCCATCATATCTACACCATTTGCCATCTACAAGAAGAATATTTCTTTGAAGGGGCCTTTGTACTTTGTTCTTTGAAGTCTGCTTGGAAAAACAATTATCTATGTATTAATTTCCAGGCAAACAAATCCCAAATTGTGTAGACTTGTTTGCATATGTGGGAGCCATACATATGTTCTCCCACTGTTTTTTGGTGAATTGCAACATCTCTTCTCAGACTTTTCTAGTCTCATCTAATTTATTCCTACAGTTATCATGCAATATTTTGTATACCCTATTAATTATCATTTTTCTAATGGCAGCTTCTGTTCTAGATTCAACTAAAACCCATACCAGAGCAGACCCTTCACTTATGATTCCTCAGCCTTTGCCAATACTCTGATATCAGTCCCTGATAGGGAAAACAGTCTATAGCCTGCAGTCCAAATATCTTTTTGGCATCTTCCCATTCTATTACCTTTCCTTATCTAACTATTTTCTCCAGTAAATTCTAGCATCCTCTTGCCTAGTCTCTATACCCTTAACTGGAGTTATCGCTGTTGGCAGAATTTCCTTTCTCTCGTGTTGTGGTTTGCTCTTGGAATACTTTCTGCTGCTTTATGAATATAATAGCCTGTATGGTGGTTGTTATTCCCCTTAAGGATTTACATCCAAAATCTCTGTCTCTCTCTCTCTCTCTCCTCATTTCTTGAATGAACCCTCTCCCCCAACTTCATCATCGTTTTCCACATTGAATTATACACCTTCTCCCTGGTTTATAAAAATATATCTGACATGTATATAAACCTAAAGGGACAAAAACATGTCCACTGATTGTAATATTGTTGTCCATATCCATAAACATGAACTTCAAGTGTCTCAGTTTTTGTTATATTCTTTGTTTAGTCTCTTCCCACATATCTTTAGCTGCCATAACTGAATCCTCTTTAACCTACACTCCCAAATACTTCTTTTTATCATGTTCTCATAAATACGAGTATTGCTGAACCAATATATGTGTGTGTGTGGATACATAGTTTACAGCAATATCCTTTGCATTGTCTTCATTAAATTTATATCCCCAAAAACTTGAAATTGTCTGAGAATGTTTCGCAACACTAAGATGTTTTTTTCTGGCTTTATCAGCTCCAAAATTATATTGTATGCAAATAAAGCCAACTATTCTTGATTACCATACTATTATATCCTTAATTTCTTTGACAATATCTGTAAATATAATGCATATAACAAATGGGAAAGAGGATACATCTGCCTGGTTCTTTTATTCAGACATAACTTATCAGAGAGGAAATCTTCCAGTTTAATTTTTTTCCTCTGATCCCTCATATATTATCCCAACTAAATTTATTATTGCATCAGGGAATGCAAATACTTCCATTGCCCTACTCATAAAATCCTACTTTACTCTCTCAAATGTTTCTCTGTACCAAGACCCACCAACAACAGCAGTATTTTCTTAAATTCTTCTTCTCTCTTGATTATCATTGTTCTGTTAATGTTGTCAGATGCTTGCCTCCCCTCCACAAAACCACAATGATCCATATTAATCAATTTTGGAAATACCAGTGCCATTCTTTTAACCACCATAGATATAAACATTTTATAATCAAGGTTTAAAATTAAAAATGGGCCTATATAAAGTTAGGCTGATGGGTGTTTACTGCCTTTAGGCATTATTGCCATCACATCTTTCTTCCAGTGTGTCAGTGCTTCCCCTCCTCTAAAAATACTGTTAAACAAAAACTTCCAGATCTTCACCACTTTCTTTCCACTTAGCTTCCAAACTTCCATAGGAATACCATCTATTTCTAGATACTTCTTTCAGATTGATAATATGTCACCATTTTTATCTCACCTCCTTCTATCTTAACTGTTAATTGTTGAACCTCATTTACATCTAACATTGGCATACTTAAGTCTTCCATAAGTACTTGCATTTGTGCTTTTTCTTGGTTTTTACATTACTCTGCCTTATACACACTGTGGTGACCCAGCACTGGACCCATAATCAAGGAGGCTCAATCCTCACCACTGGCAACAGTGGAAGATGTACACTAGGAAGATGATAAAGTACACGCACAGTATTTCCAGATGCAGTTGTCTGCATCAAATGCAATTTCCATTAAGAGCACACCAAGACCACAGTCATTCCGGGGCTGGTTTGTCCCTCATTCACCAGATCACTAATAGGATTCCCCACTGCCACAACTATAGAGTTGAGATCTCAGCTGTGTGGCCAAGCCAAGACCTCCAGCACCCTCTCTGTTCAACCAATTGCTTCATGTCCCTGCCCAGGAAGCTGCCAAACACACTTTTGATTTATATACATACACACACACACACACACACACACACACACACACACACACACACACACCTGGGAAAGGCTGTCACAGGTTTACTAGCTATGTACCCCTTTGCCCAGACTATAAGGTAGTTACCACTGCCACCAGCCAGCTCCTTATCAGCTACTTTAAGGCCCTTAACAAAGGGTGTTCAATCTTACTGCATAATGTTACTATTAATAAAATGGTAGTTTGACCAAGAGCAAGGCTATTAGGAGAGGCCCACATTGTCACCAAATAAATATGCAAGTACTCTCAGAACTTAAATATCTATAGATATATCAGCCACTATGAAATATTTAAATATATTTAATGATACATAATCAAAGAACAAGACAATGCTAAATATATATTTACAGTAACATCAGAGCTCAAAATCATAGGAACTATTTAAAACAACATTGCAGGACAGTCTCAAATAAATTAAGAAAAACATTTAAACTAAGCTTTGTTATACTCCTGATTATATCTAAGAGAATTACTATACCCTAGTTAACTTACTTACAGAGCAAGGCAGATGTGGTATGTGGATCTTGATGTTGTCAGGTCAAAGACAGAATACAGAATGCTGTGTCTCTCTCTCAGAGACTTCTTAAATTACTATTTGAAATATTACTGCTGGGCTAGCTTGCAGAATGACATCATTTCTTGTCATCTGACTCTATCCCAGGTGAAACCCCCACTGCTGGAATCCTGCAGTATTTAGCATCTGCCTGTGAAAATACATAGACAAGGGCCTTTCCTCAGATCATTGGCAGATACTGGAAGTCATAAAACAATAAAAAACTTAGAAGACAATGCAGAAAGCTTCTCAGCACAGACATTGTGGTCTGTATCTGCCATAAAGTAATTTAATTTCATCTATTTTTCTGAAGTTTTTCTGAACTGAAGTTAACCTCCTGTATACCAGTTTCTACTGTTAAAATATATACATTTACACAGTTACAATAATTCATGCACATTTCTGTTATTTTTCAGTAGGGCACACTGTGGATCCAGTTTAAACACAAGCATTTTTCAAACCTTTTTCAACAAGCATGTCTGTACAGACAAGTTTGATATACACATAACATACAGTTCTAATACAGTTGTAACACAAATATCTTACACAAATCATTTCAATATTCACCAGTGACATATAATTATTTACAAAATTCCAGATAGCTGGGCTAGCACTATCTCCTTTCATTATACATACTTTTATAAACGTTCCCAAATATCTATAATACCTTTACAAGATCCCTGGTTATTATTTATTTATTTATTTAGATTTCCTTTTTGTTATAGGCTCCCTTAGTTTGGCAACAGTCTGTTCTACTTTATGTTGCCTAAATCATTGTGCTAAGAGTTTTTGTGGTCTGGAGTTATCATCAAAACACGTTGTTTAACAGAAATCTTTCTAAACTCTACTTATACAATGCTTGAGCCATGATAATGTTGTATAAGGTAAGTTCTGCTAGGGGATTAGTCAGTTTTATAAGTGAAACAGTACCATATGCCTTGGGGAAGTCCAAAAGATGGCTGAAATTATTTTGCTAGCATTACATTGCTGGTTGACCTTGTCTAGAAGTGAAAGCAGGGCAGTAGTGGTACTATGATGAGGACAGAAACCATGTTTGGTAGTTGAATGGAGATCATTGTGGAGTAGATTTTTGATCATTTGAGTGTGTACACAATTCTGCAGGATTTTTGAGAGAGAAGGAAGTATAGCTGTGGATTGGCAGTGTCCTAGAAAAGTAGACTTTTATCCCTTATGTAGTAGTATGACGTGTGATTGTTTCTGTATTACAGGAACATATAACTCAGCAGTGGATCTATTTAATTGGACAGAGCCTGGTAATGCTAAGTTTTTGATGGAAGCAATAGAGATGAATTTTGTTGTAAAGATGTTTGTTTGAGATGAATTTTCTGGTTTATCATACCATTTTTGAAAATCTGTGGATTTGCATAGTGTAGTTTCTCTGTTGATGAAGTGTGTGTTGAAGGAGTTTGCTATAATGTGATCAGCATCATTCAGCATAGTACTAGACTGGGCCATGCTAAAGGAGGTTGATGGTGGTTGAAAATGTTTTGGGATAGTTATTCAAAGAGTTCTGAATTTTTACATATTAATTATTTTTTCCTTTTTATGTGGACTTTTACTTGGTTCTGTAGAGAGTGGTAGACCTGGAAGTTGTAAGAGTTATGTTATTCTGCCACATTTTCCAGTCTTTGTCCCTGTGTCTCATAGCTTGAACTGATGCAAGCAATAAGTATCATAACAAATTAATCACATGGAACTTTTTTTAGCTTATTAAATGCAAAGTGAAGTCAGCCTTATCCTTAAAAAAGTGTATGAAAATGTCATCTTATGTTTTCTTCCTTTCTCACAGCATCTTAGAATCCATTTGAAATCGATAAGTATTTTGTTTTGCCCTCAACATTGAGCAGATCTTCTGTGTTTTCAATATAAAAGATATATTTCAGTTAAGATAACCATCAACGTAAAATGACTCATAACATCTTCTTTTCTCCTTATAAATAAGAAGTCAGTAGCTAATATAGGGAACCATTGAATCAATGCAAGATTCTTGTCAGATCTAATATGCAGAGCTGCTACCTACCAAAACTTTAAGTATAAATCATTCATGGTGTCCTTGAAAGGACTGCATTTGTTACTGCAGCTAGTAACTATACTACACTTTTACCCTTACCTAATTCTTAAGATAAAGCAGTAGCAAACCTTTTCAGGAGTTACTTTGCAACAGCAATACCCCATACCCTCTGTTATGCTGAAACAACTCTCTTTATTTAACTAATTTAATGTTTATGTATTTATTTATTTATTTATTTATTTATTTATTTATTTATTTTCCATTTGTTAATCGGGCTGGTGAGCTGGACTGTTGCTCTTTTTCAGTCACAATTTGAGTCCATAATAGGTACAACATACTAACCTAGGTTTACATTGGAAAAAAAGTACAAGAAATGATGCAATGTCCAAAGTACATATTGTCAGAAATGCAGTGGTATAATCTCATATATTCCCATTGACAGCAAAAGAGGACACATTTCTATCAAGTACCTGTTACTGTAAAAACTGAAAGTTTCTGATTTCTACTTAATATTGCATTGATTCAAGAGTTTATTTTTTCTATAACCATTGATTTATTGTTGCATATGATGGAAAAAAAATTGCTAGGGATAGGTTTCACTTGGGTGACTTAGACAATGAATTTCTGATTTGTAACAACCAAATCAACTAAACTGATTAACTTTTCTTTGTCAAGCCACTGATTAATTATGATTAAATAACAACTCTGAACAAGGTTTAAGGTTCTTTATGACTAATGCCATGAGTTTTAAAAAAATCTGAGTTTAAAAGTAAGAGTTATACTGACAGCTATGATGTGATTTGTATGACAGAAAGACTTTTTAATAGCTGGAATCATCCTTTAATATTGTATGGTATGATGACTAATATAAAAGCAGGCTACAATGAAATGGAAATGTTTCTATGTATATACTAATTTGAAACAAATCAAAATTATCAATAGTCCTAATTCGTGATATTGCATATGTGTGTGGTGTGTGTGTGTGTGTGTGTGTGTGTGTGTGTGTGTGTGTGTGTCTATATATATACATATATATATATATATATATATATATATATATATATATATATATATAAAAAGAGAGAGAGAGAAATCTAAATATATATATATATATATATATATATATATATATATATATATATATATATATATATATATATATATATGTTTATATATAGCTATATCTATCTATGTATATATATATATATATATATATATATATATATATATATATGGGTCTACTGTATATAATCGAAAACACACTTTTTCAAAAATAAACAGTAGACCCACGGTTACGAGAAAGTACGCTTCCACGAACCGATAAAGAACAGAGAAACATTGTTTTTGCAGTGGGGGGGCAAGCACCCCTGCACCCCTCACACCCATCCTACTTAAATATACCAACTCCGAGATCGCACTTCATTGGGGAAACATGTCAATTCCCTTTACCCACTGTAGTGTGCTTCAGCACCTGTGTTCCTTAATGGTTCATTGAACTGTACTTCACTTTCGCATAACCGAAGATCCACTGTCCATTTTCGAACAAGTGGATTTTCTGTCTTTTACAGTAGACCCCTATAGATATATATATATATATATATATATATATATATATATATATATATATATATATATATATATATATATATATACGTATATCAGGGGTGGCTCATGCTATAGGACTGCAGGACTGCAACTCCCTCAACTGTAAAAAGTAAAAGAAATTGTGAGTACCCCCCCACACACACACACACACACTTAATAGAATAAAAAAAAAGTTCACAGGTCCTGGAACTCCCCACATATGTGCTTAGTTCCTGACTGCTGTGTTAGGCAGTCCAGAACTCCATGCATGCATGCGTTCTTAGTTCCTGAACTCCAGACTGCTCTGTTAGGCAGTCCAGATAGGGAAGGAAGGGAACTCTGCCCTGCCAGCCCAGAAGTCTGTGAGTGACAACCACACAGACCAGAAGAATGCCAGACTGCATTAACCGCAGGCTAGAGGCTCCAGCCTACACACATCTCATGGCAAAACCAGAACAGCCTGCACGGGCTGCTATGGAGGACAGACAGGTGATTGGGCTGCTGCAGAGGACAGATTCAGGCCACTACAGAGGACTTTGCTGCGGCCATGGAGGATCAGATCTGCTGGAGTTGTGTGTGTGTGTGAAATGCCCCAGTTGCTAAATGGTGGTGGGTAGAGAATAAGACTTGAACCCTGTACCTTGGCCCAAGTAGCAAGAGCCTGAATACTCTACCCACCACCATTTGTAAAACATTTGCAGATTTTTGCCTCATATTTATTCTGTACTGTTCCTCATAAAATATGTGGTTTCTGTATTTTTTGTTTTTAACACAGCCAGTAGTGCAGTGGTGCAGTAGTAGCATTGCTGTCTGACAGCTACAGGTCATCTGGTTTGATTTTTGGCTGAGGTGCCTTCTGTGCTGAGTCTACATGTTCTCCATGTGTTTGCTCTGGTGTCCTCGATGGATATTTGTCCCTATTTTCAAGACTGTATTCCCCCATTATTGGCTTCGTCCAGGTTTTTTGTGCCAAGGTTGAGAGCTATGGTGATAATTGAACTCACTGAATATATTTGGGAGCTGTATTTCCCCCATTATTGGTTTTGTTCAGGTGTTTTGTGCTAAGATGTTGACAGCTATGGTGAGAACTGAATTCACTAAATGGTAGCCATTTAAGTGTCAGTCTTCCTTTCTTTCATAAAACAGGTGATTTGACATAGTGGTATATTGCTCTGCCTATTTTGGACAGGGTCCTAAGTTCAATACTTGGCAGTGAACAACTTTCCAACATTATACAAGCAATGTTGAAAATATGTCCCTGTTTTCTGGTTCCCCCCAAAAAAATTGTGGATCTTTCCAGATTTCATGTGCTGAAAAGTTCAGAGATGCACCTGAGTGTCAAGTAGATTTTACAAGAAGCTGAGAGCTGCAGGTAAAGAAAGGTTTAGTGCTGTGTATGCTGAGTTGGCTTGCATTGTTAATAGCACAATAGGTAATGTACTTGATGCAGAAGGCTGTGGGTTCTACTACCACAGTAGGTAGATGCATTGCTGATACTATACTGTATTGTAAAGGGGGTAGATGCTACAGTCCTTTTTGGTGAAGATACCTAGTAACTATGAACCTGTTATCAGTTTGCCATCCATTCCCTATTGCACTATTACTAGCTTATCATTTTTTTAATGCAACATAGACAATTTATTCCTCAAGGACAACAGGCACTTTATTGGTTGATGTAAAAATGAAATATAAAGTTGTTTGCTAGCAGTAACCTCTTTATTAGTTACAGATTTCTTTACTGTAGAATTATTTAGATGACTTTTACTTCTTCGGAGATTGTGCATATTTACTGATACTGGTGAACTGTAGAAGTTTGAGTAGACTTTTATGATAGAAATGTTCTGAATTGGGCAGTTTTGTCATTATTGGTGCATGCATTTTGTTTCATTGTTTAATTGAAAAATGTTCTAAATTGGGCAATTTTGTCATTATTGGTGCATGCATTTTGTTTCATCGTTTACTGGAAAAATGTTCAAAATAAATTTAAAACGTCCTCTAACAACTGTACTATATTGTACAAGGAAAATAATTTAATACAGTCAAGAAGGTGTATCAAAGACCATGTGTATGTTTCATGTGCAAGAGGCCTATGATTTGAAAACAGCCCAAAGTTAATCTTTATCTGCCTCTGGCAAAATGTATTTTTTTTTGAATGTGGGTTTCAATACTGTTTCAATGAATGTGAGTTTCAAGGGCAGAGAAGTTTTAATGCTAAGTCTATTTTCATTGTGAGATTGCATTGCTTTATTTAGCAGATGTCTTAATGTTTGTGCTGTAAAATGCAAAATAAAACTTTCAAATGAAGTCCAAATCATCGTAGAAGTAAAGCAAGTATGCAAATTAGTGTTTTTGGTAAATAGGGTGAAATAGCCAAGTAATGTTCATTGGAATGGCTGCAGGGAGGAGGCTCCATTCGACCATGATTTTGTGAGGGGGAAGGGCGGCAAACTCAAAGACAGCCCTGGCTGAACTATACATCTCAACTGTTCAGATTTTCACAGAATAAATAGATTTTTCCTTCTTATTTTTGGTTTGTTCCTCATAAAATGTGTGGTTTTCTGGCAAATAATTTAGGAATTAAGTAACTAAATAATGACAGACACTGAGTTTCAGACTTCATAACCTTCAGAAAATACATGCTAAAGCAAGACCTGTTATTCTATCAATTGTCTCAGTTTATGCAACAATTTATACTACTGTTTATATGTCCCCCCGGTATATTTGGCCTTGTCCAGATTTCCTGCATTTGCAGGTTTTGAGGTAAGTGCAAATAAATTGCTTTATAGAATTAGGCCTATCCAAACCTCTCAACTGTCCCCGATTTTGGCTCAAAATTTTGCTCTTCCCCTAATAATCCCACCAGAAAATGGCAGTTTTGGATGAAAACGTGAAGGGCTTACAATTAAGTAATAACTGTAATAATCAGAGTTATAGATTACTTTTATTTCAGAAATGCATGTAGATTCTTTTGTTTTGTCAGCTGCTCAAGTTAGTAGTACTAATATTAAAAAAATGTCCCTTCTATGACAGGTTCCCAGCTGTATTGTGTGGCTATTTTATATTTTTGCATCACATTTTTGGTCCATTTTTCATAAAATTGTGTTATTGTGCTTTTTGCCAAATTAGTGGCAAATCATTAAAGACTGAAGTTAGAAAATAATGACAGACATTTGAGTTTCAGATTTCGTACCCTTCAGAAAATTCATACTAATGCAAGACCTACTATTCTATTATCTTTCTAAGTTTATAAGAGCAATATTTAAAAACTGTCCTTATTTTTGGGCCTTTGCCCCACTTCTATGTATGGTTCTGTCCATATTTCTTATTCTGAGGTTGAGAGGTATGACAAATGTGTCAGGGCCATCACAGTCAGCCAGAGACATTTCAAATTGTGACATACGTGTTGCACCCCCCTCCCCCATGTAGTGTCTCTGGATGTGCCCAAGCAAGGCAAGGAGCAGTTATGCAGTGTAAATGTGCAGAGTATCCCCCCTTCCAAGGTAGACACAAGTGCTACTTTTATTCTGTCCTTGATTTTGCAGAATGTTCTGGTTTCTGTCATATTGTTATACTGTTGATTTATGCTTATTATTACTGAGAAAGTGCCTGTTGCTCTGTGTTTAAGTAGCAATGCTTTAATGACCATCAAGTAAGCTTGTCTGAGATTGTAAGATGCAAGTAAGCTTTAATAAGCATACTGTTAAAGAATTGGCAACACTGAAAGCCTTTCTGTTGTTGCCATGCAGAGAATACTTACATAACTAGATAATGTATAAGCCTTGGATATTGAAATGCATATGACAGTATTTGTAATAAAGGACAGGATTACATTATTTTAAGAAGCTCATTACATTTGTTGGAGACTTGCGGTTATCTTTGCAAGCCTTACCTGTAAACCAAACAGAATGCCAATCTATCATGTGTGGTCCATTACCTGTACAGTAAACCTTTAAGCAATATATGTTGAGCTTGTTTCTTGTTTGCTTTTCATTTTTTACTTTGATCATGTCTTCCCCACGAAATAAGTAGATAGTTGTCAGGCAGCAGGTCTTTTTTGGATAAGAAACATTTTTACAAATGGGGGTATCACAGAGATTGCTACTTTCAGCATGTTATTTGGTACTTTAATGAAAAAAATACACCACAATTCCAAGCAGACAGGAACACTGAAACGCAGATATGGTAAAAAAGTTTTTCCTTTTAATAACAAGTTCTGGTACCTTGGCTATTCGCCTTCAATGGAACACCTCACCATACAAAAAACATCTCCTTATATATTCTTTTGACAAACAACTTATTAAACAATTAAGGCAAAAATTCATAATTTAAAGTGCAACATCTCTTTTTTTACTTACATTGTTGTTAAAAAATGCATCACAATGTTGCATTGTTACAATGAAAGAACAATGAAACAACACTGATAAAAGGAATTCAATAAACTTCATACTTTACATAACCATACATGCAACTATTGATTTATTACTTAATACATAATATATTTGTAACCATGGCATTATCAGCTTTTGCAGAAGCTTAGCATACAGTTGAAATATATTTTATATATTTTATTTTGACCTCAACATGGGGCAGATTATCTCCTTGTTGAATAAAAAAAAGAAATTTTAAGACATTCTGAACTACACTTCCTGGACTGTTTGTCGGATGCGTTACCCTCTTGGGTGAACAGTAATTTGACAGAAGATAGTTAAACTTTTTCCTCCAAGCTGAGTAAGTCAGACCTCTATAGTGTAAAACAGAACCTGTTAATTCATCAGGGAGCAATTTTCACCATTTATGAAAAAGAAAGTTTTCTAAAGGGAAAACGTTGGCATGATTGATTCAGAGTCAGTTCAGCAGAAGTAGGGAAAGGGAATTCCCAAAGATCAATGTACACCAAAACCTGCAGATATTGCATGTAATTAATGATATCACGGTGTAGCATGTACCCTATCAATTTGTCTCCTTAAAAATAAATAAATCTAGAACTGTGCGGTGACAAACTAATAAAGGAGCAGCATTACTTTTTGGAAGGGTATAGATATTTTCCAATGCTGATTAATAAATATAGGTATACAATTGTACAAAAAAAATCAAGAAAAGAATGAGAACTCAAAAGTAAAGTATAAATGTGAGTCTGCAATATATGCAAGTGATAAAAAGACATTCTATAATCAACTGAGGTCTGAAAATATGAGCTCACTAAGTAGTTAAACACCTGTGGGTGATGGAGATAAGATTACTGATACTAGACGAGAGGCAGGATTACAAAGTGATGCTTTTTTCTTTCTGTCAGTCATTGACCCTGAATTGGACATAACATGACTGCTACTACAGGGCTAATAATCTATCCAAAAATAATTATGAAATTTGTGCAAAAATGTCAAGAATTTTTGGCAGGTGCACCAGATAAACTTAATGGTTATTTTTTAATTAAAGTGTGTTTTACTCTTGTTTTAGTGGCCATTTTATTCCAATCCACCTTGTCAGAATATTTCATAAAAGATATTTGGAGAGAATCATTTGTGACTCCAATATCGATAGTTGTATTAATGTAACTATTAATACATTAAATCAATAACGTTAACATGTAATTTGGGCAAAAGCTTTGAAGGAGTTCTTTTCTCAATAGTAACTATAGTTGGCAAATTGATATTAATCAAAATACAATATGATACAGCTGATTTTGTTTCCCTAACTTAGTGAGTTTCACTAACAATGTTACTGAGGATCTAAGACGGTGTTTTATTAGTCATTGCTTGCTTAGGTCTCTCCATAACATTTGACTCATTTCATCTTCAACTATGTTTAGGGTCAATGTCAAATGCTTATGTTACTATATATGAACTTAGTTGGACCAAAAGTAGATGGTGTTGAGAAATTACCCAAATAAAAATTGTAAGGCACCTTTACTCAACAAAATAAGCTGCAAGGAGAGTGTTACAGCACCCAGTTTTAATTTATTTATTTTTTTAATGTTTATTTGTCATCCTTCTCAGCTAATCATTATGTTTCGATTAAAGAGACTGCATATGACTTCAACATATCTTAGTTAATAAATAAGCACACTGGTGTCATATTACAGATGGAGACTCCTTTCTACTTAATGCCTAGTATTTAAAATTCTTACACTTGGATACTGCCCTTCTCTGAAAATAATTCTGCAAATTAGGGAACCAGACTACTCCATCGCAAGCAGTCAGAAATACACCCTCAATCTAGTCAGGCCTAGATTCAAACTAGTCATTGACAAAATGGCTTTCTCCAGAAGATGACCAGCTATGTGAAACTATCTACCAGCATAAAAAAGGAAAAAATAAACACTTTGCAATTATTTAAGAAAAATCTGAGAAAATTCCTTCATAAGGAACACTTGCTTTCATGATATTGGCTAGATCATTTAAATTACAACCCTATACTTTCCTTTTTTTAACTATCACTATGTCAACTTGTATCCATCCATCCATTCATCCACAACCCCTTTATCCCGTTCTTTGCACATGGGGTTGGGTGTCACTTCAACAGTGACAATCATCTAGAGCCAAGGGTTATACTGCCAAGTGGTTAGCACTGTTTTAGTAGTTCTTCCTCACTCATATGCACTCTCACACCTATTTAGCCAATTTAGAGTGTCCGATCCACCTACTCATGTGTTTGGAATGTGGGAGGAAACCCAGAGGAAACAAACATGAATACAGGGAGGACATACAGACTATACAAAGAAGGCACACCAGATGAGAATCAAACCGGGGAACCACTTGCTGTGAGGCAACAACACTATCTTCTGTATCACTATTCCACCCTCCCTCTGTGCCACCCCATGTCAGCTTGTATATTGTATTTCTTATGCAACTATTATTAATTTATTATCTCTAGTTTTGTATAGCTTGCATACTATAATAAATGCCTAAGTCTTAAATCATGTATTACACTATAAATATAGTCACATAGGAATATACTAGGCATGCAATTGCAAGGACTGTACCATGCATAGCCATATTCACCTTTAAGCAGACAAACTTTCACTTCCCAAATTCAGCCAGTGTGTACATGATAATCTTTGTGCAAATTTGTGTCTACCCAACCAGTCATCATAGCCTTAAAGGTAGTCAAAGTAGCACTTTGCTTGATCTATTTTGCTAAGCTATTCCATAGGCTAGGAATACATTGAGTAAGGAACTTATCTCTTCAGTTAATCTGGTTTAATTGCTGACATAAATTTAAGTCCTCAGTGTGGATGTTTGTAGTGCCACTGGTTTGCAAAGAAATAGGAGTTTAAATGTGGGAGGGCACTCTATTTTATGATGGGTTTGATAAGAGAATATTAAAGTGGTAGGGTGATTTCTTTGGATCTTGAAAATATTCCTGTAGAAATGAATTGTGCCAGATAGAATGATTTCCAGACTGTGACGGAAACATGATGATCAAATGAGAGAAAGGTATTCACATAAGTATCTAGAGCTCTTATGACCATATTTGTCTGAAGATAAGTATAATTTACAGCATATGAGGAGGGAACAACCTTTTAGCCAAATGTTACTATGCTGCACTTTTTTTGGAGACTGTTTTTGATACTCAGTGTATACACATATTCCAATATCTGCTGGAGGTGTTTTGCATCAGAAGATAAGTGGATAACTGTGTTCAATGTGCAGTCAAAGCAAAGGGAAACAGCAGCTTTCACAAGCTGGGGATCTGTTGGATAGTTAAACTGCAATTTGGTGGATGCTGGGGTTTACATGAAGGTTGTCTATTTTTTCTAAAATACTAGCATGAGGGAAGAGTGTCGAAAGCCTTGGCCAGGTTGAGATAGGCATTGTGCACAGAATGACTACTTTCCATAGCCCCTGTAGCCTTCTCAAGCTTCAGGAGACTGGACCTGCCCTTTACAAAACCATACTGATTGGTTATCAATATCAGTTAGGCTGCTTGCATTTGCATAAATGAGTTCTGCTATGATACATTCCATGGCTTTGCATATAAGGCTGGTGAGGCTGATGGGTCTATAATTACTGGGTATGTAGAGGGACTAACCTTGTGCATGAGTATGACAGAGGCTGTTCTGCATGTATCAGAAACAAGCCCTGTAGAGAGACTGAGGTTGAACAGCTTCAGTATTAGACAATGCATATTTGTGACTGATGAGAATTGGTACATTGCCTTAATGTTTGAAACTTTGTACTATCAGTTCATTCTGATGGTTCTCTGCTGTACTTTGTCCTGTGGTCGAAAAGGGTCAGTAGATCAGTTCACTTACTCTGTTATCAAATTTAAATAAATAAATATGCAAAGGTAAGAGCCATAATAACCAGCTTATAAGGTGAGGTTAAATTGTAATGATATTTAGATACATTGTACACATGGACAACTATTTGAAAGATATCCTTTATTGCAAGGAAATTTGTAGTTATTCACATTAGGTCCGCAAATAAACAATATCCTTAGTCATTAAAAGAAGATTGCTATTAGGAGAAGTTGCCAAATATTTAGTTGTGATGATATGCACTTGTCCTTTGAAGCTGAAGTAAATGTCATAATTAGGAAGTGTTAGCTGAATATCAAGGATGCATTAAGGGCAGTTAATTTGGGGCATACAAAGATTATGCTTATATCATTGAAGTCTTTGATTAGAACAAAGAAAGAATGTTGATCTGTTTTGTTTAGACAGCACTGTAAGTATTAAGAAACTTGAAAAAGTGAAGACATTCTTCACTAAAGGAATGGTGGTACAAAAGGAATGGATTACTCCAAAGATTATGCTACCTTCAGTTATACACAATGAGATACAGATGTTTCATGGGTGACAGGATGTTGGCACTTAAATGCTATGGTAATGTACACTTGACAAGTATTGTGAATGTTTCCTTTGCAAGCAGTACTTAATTTATTAAGAATAATAACTTGTTGGCTATGATCCTAAAATGTAGTGAAAATATTAAAATTAAAAATGTCATTAACAGAGACCCTAAACTTTAGAATTATTTTCCCTTATTTATTTTAGGTATTCTTTGTTGAAAGGGTAAGAGGGTTGCACCAGCACTCTTTTCAGCCATGACCTGTTTGCCAAAGAACACAATTATACAGATAAAGCAAGTGCCCAACAATTAGTTATAGTGGTAGTCACAAAGACAATCAGTTACAGTGGTTAACAATTGGTATCATAGTGGAAATCACAAACACATTGCTCAATAGCATAACTGGTAATCAAATGGAAGACATTTTGTCATAAAAGACCATGGGCAGGATTCACGAAGCCTCCATGTAAGAGATACAAGGCTTACACGGAGGCTGCAGTTAAATGGTGTGACGTCAGCATGTCATGCATATGCATGAGGGCATGCTGAATCACACCTAAGGCTAACACGGTCCGTGGAAGACAGTAGGGGGCGTATCCGTAGGCCGAGCCCTGCAAGCGGACACGCCCCCAGAAGAGTAAAAGTGCCCAAAGTAAACCCACATGACAGAGTACATGGAAATGTGAATAAACACAACACAACACATGCCCCCACAGACTATGAACATAAAATTATATAAATGAACATGTTATATATTTTTTTTAATTGTAAAGATGTTTGCCCGTGAGTGCGCTCGTTTGCGCGGGCGTGCCCATAGCTTAGCCACAGTTAGCAGTAAGTGGAAAAGCATATAAGAACTAACTATGCAACATAAGCCAAAAAGCAATAGCGTAGCAGTAGAGACATCAGCTGAAGGACAGGCAGTCATGGTTCGAACCCCCACAACATCAATATTTATTTTTAGTGAAATAAGCACGAAACAAGTCCCTGACATATACGTACACATATAAAATTATATTTTATGTAAAATGTAATGAAATAGGCCATTCATGTTGAAGAAATGTGAAATAACAAAATAATAAAAAATGCCAGATGTGCCCATAGCTGAGCTATAGTTAAATAAGTTGAGTGCATCTGCCTGTAGGTGAGCAGTGGTTTAACAGGTGCAAAATGAGTGCCCGTAGGTGAGCAATGGTTCAACAGGTGCAAAATGAGTGCCCGTAGGTGAGCCGTGGTTTAACACACTGAAACTGTGTGCCCCTAGCTGAACTGAGCGTAATGTGCGTGCTGACAGTCAAATGAAGAGTAAACCAGTGTAACTCGTTTGCACAGAACTGCGCACCGCGCCAACAAGCTAACCGATGGGCAACGTTGAGCAAGCTGTAACTGTAGGATGTGTGTGCCAGATGGTGTATCGACTATGGTGCCTAGTGTGCAGTCATCTGGGAACTTTGACATCCACAACCCGCCCATGTTTGCTTTCACAGCTGAGAAGTAAATGCCATACAAGAGGCGTCCTAGGACAGAGCCCTGTGGGATACTACTTGTGACTGGCTTTGAGTCTGACATGGCTCCTGCAATGTTGACATTATGGATTTTGTTGTTCAACCAGTTTGCAACCCATCATGTGACATATGCATTAACATTTAAGCTGATGAGCTTGTCCATGATGCCTGAGTGGAGTATTGTGTTGAAGGCCTTAGTCAAGTCCAGCTAGGCTGTATGGACTGCTTTGCCCTCATCAATGGCTGTAGTGACTGTTTTGAAAAAGTCAAACAGGTTCAAAAGGCAGGATCAGACCTTCACAAAGCCAAACTGGGTGGGATCAAGTGTCTGTAGGTCCCCAATATCGCTGTATATGAGTTCCATAATGAATCTTTCCATAGCTTTGCAGACCAGGCTGGTTAAGCGTATGGGGCGGTAGTTCCCAGGGTCAGTAGAGATGCCTCCTTTGTGGAGTGGGACCACTGTTGCTGTACGCCAGGGTTCAGGTACATATCCTGTAGTAAGGCTAAGGTTAAATATCAGTTTTATATGCGGTTGTAGCTCCTCTTGGAGTTCACGTAGCACACATCCAGGGATACCAGAAGGTCACATTGATGCTGTGTGTTCTGCTTTGCTGAGGGTGGCCCACACCTGGACATCTGAGATGACAGGGAGGTTACATTCAGCTGTGATAAGTATTTCTTCTTTTGGGGGAGAGGGAGGGGGGATATTTGCACTGAACCTGTCTGCCAGAATGTTGTCAATATCTGTGGGTTCAGTGAATGTTATGTAGTTGTGTACTAACTCTGAGCATATCTGAGGCTTTTGATCCATGTTTCTAACAAAACTGAAGAAGGCCTTGTGGTTATCTTTAGTGTCCTTGGCCATGTCTCTCTCAGAGTTGGCCTTGGATGTTGTTATGAGAAAACTTAGCTTATTACTACTGCCGACCACAGGTGCCTTCCCTTTATGTGATTCTGCTCTGTCCTGCTACAGTGACTACAATACCAGTCTGACATAGACCTGCACTGACAGCAATCTGAACACACTGTGGCATACTTGGAGCCTCAGAATAGCATCCTGCCTGAGCATCACACACCTCCGCAGCTGGCACATAGGCATACGTTAAGTCGGAACAGAGCACATGCCACACATGGCACACACATCCCGTGTGCCACACACTCACAGCCTGTAGGGCTACATGACACACCTGCTACAGATGTGTCAGGTACCTCTCTTGGCCAGTGCAGTGGGGTCCCACTCAACAGGCTGTACATGGTGAAGGTCACAGTGATATGCCCGTGGGGCACTATGGTCCACCACATAACACATGCCTACAGGTCAGTCAGAGGCATGGACACATATGACTCAGTCATTGTCCATGCCACTATGGATGACCTGAGATGTACCTCCCTGGACTACATGATACGGAACATAGAAGGGCTCTCTAAGCATGTGGCACGGGCTGGTATGTGCCTGACCTTGGTTGCCATCATACCCTCACCAGGTATGCTACCACAATATGTAGGAAGGGTGTTCTATGTCTACATTCTGCTCAATCTCCAATGTCATTCATAGAGTATCCAATGGCTGTCAGCGTGTGCTTACCTGCTAGGGAAGCCACAATGATTTGCGAGGGGCAGCTTGCATGTGTCACCCATGGGCCATTGTATAGTGGCAAAGCCCCTTGATACACACATAGTGCCTTTTTCTGCAGGGCACAGATTACATACCAAACTCCGCGGGTATCACACAGGATAGGACACTAACAGTAATGCTACACATCACCAGCAGTGTACACCACAAGATGCATGCACTGGACACTGTCCTCCTCACGGTAAACTGAAATATCTGTGCAGTAACAGATTCCTGATTCATGGCTCACAGGTGCAACCCATCACTGCCAGGTTATAACCCATACCATGCCTGTCATCCCCTACACAAGTACCACAGATGAACAGGGAGGAGGTATCTCAAGGCACCACAGATACACACACCTCCAGGTTGTTGGCACAGCACAAAGCATCAGGACCTATCCATGTGCAGCTAACAGTGTGTTGGACTGCCTTCTGGTTCATAGCCTGGCACACACAACCCTCCCATACACAGGAAACCCACCTGTCCTCCCTAACAACATTGGGAATATGACAGTCTCTAGATATGTCTTTATATGGCTGGACTGCATCCAGCCGAAAATTGTGTGTGAGCATTACTGTAGCTACAACACACTAGCTGAAAGGTTCCCAGCATGTAGTCACTGAATTGCAGTGGAACAACATGTTACCACTCCCACAACAGGTGGGAACATGCAGCACCTGTTCATCGACTACATGTAGACTATATGGCCCAGACCAGATGTGTATCCCCCGCTGTTAGGATGATACCATAAACAACTCACACTGTATATACACATACCGCATGCAGCCCCTGCACAGTAAGACACAGTCATAATGTTATGCAGTGCAAATACCATTTATACACTTGAGGCACGTGTCAGACATGGTAACTATTGAAGGTCACAGGTATATATGTGTATGTGTCACACACATACATCATGTGTGCATTGCCATTGCTGGTTTAAGCAATGTCATGCATTGTTATGAACAACAACCCACACATGGTCATTTTGTGCGACACAAACACACGTGGCAGTTGTGGGTTTCCAAAACATACCTATCTGTGCTCTGACAGTAGTAATAGACCCAGTAGCAGAGAGCACTATTGGCATTACTGGGCAATTAGCCCTGTTTGGCTGTACTGATAATGTGGTGACATCACCTGTGTTTACTGGGGGAATATGCAGCATCTGGTGTATTGTAGTAGTTGCCAAAAGGAACTGTTTTCTCATACTTGCAATTACACACACACTACTACCCCTCCAACACACACTTGCCATTGGCAGGATTCATACCCCCACCTAAGTATATTATGCCACGTGAGAGAGACGCATTAGTGAAGTGCACTATTCGGATTACTGTGAGGTTCCTCTTCTCCGGCTGTACTTATAGGGTGCTGACATCATCAGTGTTTGCAAAGGGTAATGTGCATCATGTAGTGTGTTCTCCTGATTGCCAAAAATCCCATCTCTTTCATACAGAATTGCACACACACAAACTCCCCACATCCAAACACACACACTTGTCATTTGGAGAATTCAAACCCCTACCTCACTATGTTATGACACTTGAGAGAGACGCATTAGCAGAGCACACTATTCGAATTACTGGGAGGTTTCCTTTCTCCAGCTGTACTTATAGGGTGCTGACATCATCAGTGTTTGGAAAGGGTAATGATCATCATGTAGTGTGCTCTCCTAATTGCCGAAAAGCACATAACTGTCATATAGACTTGCAAGCACACAAACTCTCCTCATCCACACACACACTTGCCATTTGTAGGATTCAAACCCCTACCTAGCTATGTTATGACACTTGAGAGAAATGCATTAGCAGAGCGCACTATTCAAATTACTGGGAGGTTTCCCTTCTCCGGCTGTACTTATAGGGTGCTGACATCATCAGTGTTTAGAAAGGGGAATGTGCATCCTGTAGTGTGTTCTCCTAGTTGCCAAAAGGGACATTCCTTTCATACAGACTTGCACACACACTAATCCACCTTCATACACACTGGGCATTTGCAGGATTTAAACCCCTACCTAACTATGTTATGACACTCGAGACGGACACATTAGCAGAGTGCGCTATTCGCATTACTGAGAGGTTTTCCTTCTCCTTCTGTACTTATAGGGTGCTGACATCATCAGTGTTTAGAAAGGGGAATGTGCATTTCTCCTAGTTGCCAAAAGAGACATTCCTTTCATACAGACTTGCAAACACACAAACCCCCCTCCACACACACTGGGCATTTGCAGGATTCAAACCCCTATCTAACTAGGTTATGAAATTCGAGATGGACACATTAGCATAGCGGGCTATTCGCATTACTGAGAGGTTTCTCTTCCCCTGCTGTACTTATAGGGTGCTGACATCATCAATGTTTAGAAAGGGGAATGTGCATCCTGTAGTGTGTTTTCTCAGTTGCCAAAAGGGACATTTTCCTCACACAGACTTGCACACACAACAACCCCGCTCACCCACACACACACACACTGAGCATTAGCATGGTTCAAACCCCTACCTAACTATATTATGACACTTGAGGGAGACGCATTTGCAGAGCCCGCTATCCGAATTACTGGGCATCTGTTCTGCACCTGCAGTATTTATAGGGTGCTGACATCTTTATTAGTACAGAGGTATGTACATCTAGTACTACCTGTCAGGTGGGGGATAGCATATATATGCATTTGCAACCACCTACTTCAGGGTCAGATATGCACATCACACTGGCAGGTTATGTTCTATACCATGCTGTGTGACCACAGGACCTGTAACACACAACACAACCAGTCCAGAACACCCCTCCCACATCCAGAACACACACTTTGCTTCCCTGGGAACAGTGCCAGGATATGCAGGTGGTCACATACACCATTCCAGTTGTTAACGTCAGGTACAGGCATATTGTGTGTGGGAACTACTCAGGCCTCTACAACATTACCCTACAGCCACTACAATTTGTGGGTCCATGTGCTATGGCAGAACCACTCACCACAGCCACATGGGGGAATACATATTGCACCTGACCATCTGAAACATGGGTACTCACTGTTCCACACCAGAGGTAGACCACCATTGTTGATATCTGACCATACCCACCTTTCCCTGGACATCCATATCCCATCCCCACCCCCAGGTAAGGTTGTCACTGCAAACAAACTGTATTTATCACAAGCAGACTTTACACTTGTGAAGACTGGGGTGCAAGGCTTCAAAGGACCCATGCTGGGGGACTATACTGGCCACTCTGCATAATCCTTGACAATTGCATTCCATGAGCATGTGGAAGGTTTGCATTGATCATGCTATCCCAAATATACCCATGACTGCTCCACAACAGGACACCTGTCAGGTGTACACCAGCCATATATGAGCTGTCCAATGAACAGAGTGAGTTAATACATTGCAGAGCTGTAGCCCACAGAGGGAGGACATCTCTGAACAGTACCAGCACGACACTTCAATCCCCCATAATCATCATGACACAGTGTTGACAGTGCAATTGTCCAGACAATGCAGATAAGGCTCCCCTCAGTCTGTTATTGATGCCCACTTACTGTTAGAGGTCCTCAGCAACCCTCTTCCAGCACACACCAACAACATGGATGTGGCTTAGCACATTCAAACCTTGGGATCTCCACTGTGTCCCTGCTTGACAGAGGCACAGCACACTAGCCTCACACGATGCCTTATGTGACCTAATTTACAGTGGCACAGTAGCCTACTGTACTGGGGAGGCAGACACCAAGCACACTCTGGCTAAGCTGTCATTCCCTAGGGCAAACAGCCTAGTGTTGACCTCTACACCCATATGTTTAATTGTCAGATGCACATTATTTGTTGCTGATAGACTGTTTGCAGGTCTTTATTGCCATAGCATTCCCTGTTTGTATAAACAACATGTGTATCTGTGGAAGATGTTTGCATATGGGAGGGATCCACTATATCATGTATATCTCTGTAGTCATTTAACTGTGTGCACTGGGCAGATTGCTGTAAGTTGGTTGGTTCCTGGAATAACACGTACACATACCAAATGCGTGTGGCCAACTGCTAAACTGTGATTTGACCTAAGTGTGTGAGCATGCCCAGTTCAGCCTTCCCATGGCATGTTGTCTGACATATGTCTCATTTATCAAAGTGTGCGAGCATGCCCAGTGTGTGCTTTCCATATGTTGAACTCTGCAGCCCACCACATTTGTGGATGTGTGTGAACTTCAACAATATCTCCCGTTTATGGTCGTGTGTTGTGTGTCATGTTGTGTAGTTACTGTCCAACTGCTTTGTGTGTGAACACAACAGGGATTATACTGTGCCTGCAGGATTTGCATGGGATACTTTGCATACAGTTGTCAACATCCTTTCATACTGACCTAACACTGTAGTACCGTATAGTGTACTGGTTCAGTACTTTCACTGTGGTGGACAGTATACTGGGCTTTAGTCCTATCACTGCTTTACATTTCCATAGTGAGCACAACAGCCAGGTTAGGGACCAGTTGTGCACATCTGACCATGTTGCATTATGTTCAGATATGAACTACTGATACCAGGCTTGTCCAACATTGGTAGTGTATACCACAACATAGGTGTACATTGGCAAACAGTAGCGATGTGCCCTAGGCCATATCTAATGCTAGTCAGAGAGTGTGTTTGTCCTTCGACACACGTTGTAAGTGGAGTTTGCCATAACATATGTCATGGTTAGTATACTGTGCCTCCATCTACCTGTGACATAACAGTGATACCCAGGGTAAACCTACCATCTCCCATCCACTCATCACGGTTCCTCTTGAGGTGAATCGATGAGTGACTCTATGGATAACCTGTACTGGGAGTTTACTCATGTGTGGGGGTGGCTTCTGTGTTATGGAACATGCAGTACAGCTTGTCCTATGTATGTCTGTGCTGGGGTTCAGGTCTCTCATGTGCATAGCTCACTGCCATTCAGATTGTACAAGGTGCAGCATGTTCATTGATTCCAGCTTGGACATGGCTTTATACATCAGGCACAGCTTGCCTCTGGGTGGGCAGTATGGCAGTGTGTGGAGCTGCAGTTTGTTTAATCAGGCAACACATGGCATCTGTTCAAGCTCTTTGCTACTCCTGGCGAGGTACTGTTGGGGACTTTACAGTTGATGGAGGTGTCTGCTGAGGTACATCCCACAGGGGCTATTGTAGTCAATTGTAACGCTGATGAAGGATGACTTCAGAGCCACAATGAACTCCCCTTATCTAGATCTGACAACCTTCATGATTAGGTGGGTATTTGGTATGTTTCTGTGAACACTACAGCCACATGTTTGTACAATGCAGGATATCTATCACCTTGTGTCCCCAGGTCTCTCATTACATGTTAGGTACGTAATGGGTTAACACCTATGTGGTAATTGGTGGGCACTTACTGTATATCCACAGGGGTTGACTATACACTTTTCTGCAATTAGCTTGCTGACATGGCTATGGCACCATTTGTCTGTTTCTATGTGGCCCTTTTGTGGGATGCTTGTGTCAGCTGGGGGGTCAGATATGGTGGGCAGTTTGTAGTCCACTGCATACATGTTCAGACACAGTCCTTCCAAGTTGGCCTGTACCTATGGGACATATATACCAAACGAGGGAGGTCCCAGGACCAAGCCTTGTGGGATGCCACTTATATCTGGTTTGTAGCCTGACATGGCTGCAGCATGTCTGACCATGTCAGTTCTGTCCTTGGTCTGGTTTGCAACCCCTCTACTGACATAGGGGGTTTATATTTAAGCTGGTGAGCATATCTATACTGAACACGTAGGGTATTGTATGGAAGCATTTGCAAGGTACAGCTACGCTGTGTGGACCACATTGCCCTCATCAATGACCTTAATGACTGTTTCAAATGGGTCAAACATGTTTAGGGGCAGGATCTGCACTTATGAAAGCCACACTGGGTAGGGTCCAGTGTCAGTAGGTCCCCGCTATCTTTATGTCTGCGGTACATGTTGATCCTTTCCATAGCTGTGCAGACCAAGCTTGTCAGGATTATGGGGTGGTAGTTTGCAGTATCCATTCAGGCAACACCTTTGTTGAGAAGGACCAGTGCTGTTGTACACTGCTCTTTGGGTACATATCCTGTGGTAAGGCTGACATTGTGCAGTAGTGTGATTTGGCATTCCATTCTTCTTGGAGTCCATGTTGGACTCAGCCCAGGACACCATCTCATACCATTGCTGCTGTGTGTTTTGCTTTGTAGATGCTGGCTGTTATCTCAACATCTGCAATGTCAGGGGGGCAGCAGTCTGCTGGGATAGATATTTTGCATTCTGGGGAGGGGGGGGTTTGAACTGCACCTGTCAGGTTGTATGTTGGCAATATGTGTGTGTGTTTGGTATGTTGTTTGTAATATTTGTGTGATTCAGAGCATATCTGTGAATTCCCAACACGGTTCCTACTATCAGTTGAGTAAGCCTTGGGATTATCCTTAGTGTCCTGTACAATTTGTATCTTCATAGGTTCATAGGTTCATACTAGGCTATCCACCTTAGGGCATTTGTAAGCCTAGCCAGAGTGTGTGTGGCTTTCACCGGCCCTTGCTATGTGAATATTGCGGCCATTTATGATTTACTTTACTGTGCCTCTGTCTGGACGTGACACAGTGAAGACCCCCAGTGTACATCTACAATCATCCATCCACTTGGCAATATTCCTGTTGTAGAGTGTCAGTGAGGGGCTCTGCCTAACATGGAGTGGGATCCTGTTCCAGGGTGTGGGGAGCCTCTGGGTTATGTATCTGTCCCACCAGCACATCCTGTTTCATTATGTGTTGAGGTTGACATCTGTCACTCTCACAGCTCCAATGGCTTTGTTTTTTCTGGGGTGTAGCATGTCCATTACTCCTGTGTTGGACATGGCCTTGTACAACAGACATACAATGCCTCTGTGTAGGCAGTATGTGACTGCATTCAGCTGGGGTGTCTACAGCCAGACAGCATATGACATATATTTGAGACCCTTTATCCTCTTGGTAAGGTACCTTTGAGGTCTTTCTAACCGCTGCAGGTGTCAGGTAAGGTGCATCCCAAATGAGGCATTGTACTAGATTATGGGTCTGATAAGAGAACAGTACAGGGGCACAATGACCTCTGTTGACTTAGATGTGAATCCATTCATGATGCGGTGTCCAATATAGACAGTCTTCCTAGCCACATTGGCAATGTGAGTGTCACATAACAGGTTACTGTCCACTTGTGTCCCTAGGTCCCTGATTACTCCTTCCATACATAATGGTTTACCACCTATGTGGTAATTTGTGAGTATCTTGTTTGGTATTTGGTGGGACATTCATACTGTACAGTGTCTTCAGGACATCTGGGTGGGGTTCCTGTGTGTGAGAGTGTGGTCTGTAGCATGCTACAGACTGTACAGCAGTTTTGACTATGGTTAGGTGCACATGGGTGGTCTCCGATGCTTCGTGCATTGTCAGTTACCTGGACGTATGGGTGTCTGTGCTGCATATGGATACTCCCCCTCCTTTTATGTTTTGGTCCAGGTTTTGGGGCCATAACGCAGGATATGAGGTATAACCTGGTAGTGATGGTGTGCTGTCAGTAGGCTTGCAGCAGGTTTCTGTCACTGCACAGACATCAATGTTCTCCATACTGGGGAGGGCCTCAGGAGCATGCATATTGCGGTTTACACATCTGGCATTGATAAGCATTACCCTTATGTTTCTTACCACTTATGTTTTCTAAGGTGGTGGGTTAGTCTTTTCAGCCTTGCCTACGTATGGCTCTATGGAGGTGGCAAAAGCCTTATCCAGTATCCAGACGCCCAGGGGTAACAGGTGCAAGCCATCCCTGGAACAGCAGCATGGCTTGTCATGCATGATATCCCAAGCAGACACACAGTAGATCCTCTTGGACTGAAAGCTGTAATTGTGCCACCTGTTAAAGCTGATCATTCTATGTTTATACTGTGGCATCATTCTTGGTGAGGGTAGGATGCTGCAAATGGCCAGTGTCAAACCGGCCTGGAGTACATACTCAGAGAGCTCATCCATGTCTCTTTTCATGTAGTCCAGGGAGGTACATCTCAGGTCATTCACACCAGCATGGACTATGACTGCATCATATTTCTACTTGCTTTGGGGTGACCTGCATACTTGTGCTATGTGGTGTATTGTAGCAGCCTACAGGCAGCTTACTGTACCCTTTCCCTTGTTCAGTCTGATGAGTGGGACAGCAGTGTGTCTGCCTATAGTCACCTATTACAACTGTATCAGGCATGTTGTTTCTCCTTCTGGCCTGTGACTGTTTGGCACACCAGCTTTGTGTACTATGTGTTGCATGTGCTATGTTTGGAGGTTGTGGTTGCTTGGGGGTCTGCTTTGGAGGTCTCTGTTGGTGTGGTGTGTTTGTAATTAGGGCCTCCGGGAATGTTTTTCTGTGTTTATGTGTTTGGTTTACAGTTGTGATAGGTCTATGTGGGACTGGGTCTGTGGTGTGTGTGGTTACCTTCTCCTCCTGAGTAGTTTTGACAGTACTGAGTTGAGGGAGTTCAGCCTCCAGTTTGGATAAATGGTTGCATCTCTCACATATATTTGTATTTATTGGAGGGAGTTGAGGGTTGTCTATGTACTTGGGGCAGGTGTAACATTGTCTCAGGATTCATAGATTCTACTTGCTGTAGCTGGCCTTAGTGGATTGTATGTGTGGACATATTTTATTGCCATACTACTGATCAGTGATTACTTCCCTTTTTATGTTTGCTCTATCATGTAGTAGCTTCCTCATTCTCTTGCATGGTTTGGTAATGGCTGGAGTCCAGCATGCCAGATGCCTGCGTGTATGGCATTGTGTCTTGTTGTTATTTGTGATTGCATAATCCAAGCATTCCTGGCTGTGTTCATGGAATGCCTGTATAACAAGTTCTGTGGTGTATCCCATATTTTGCACCTGCACAGGGCCTTTAATGGATTCAACATCAGTTTGGAGGGGTGCAACTTATGCTTTACACATGTTTTTCACTGTGGTCAGGATGTGTATATCTGGTGTGATTACTCTATGGTCTGGTCTTACCAGTGAGGGATACACTTCTCATCTTGCCATCCAGTACCCATGTTGCTGATTATCACATCCAGTATGCTTACCCCTCTTGTGGGAGTGGTACGTTGTTCCTAGGCATTTTGGTTTATGGATTCTAGGAACTTTTCTCATACAGTGTTGGTGCTAGTATAATGCTCCCAGTGTATGTCTGGGTATTTTCAGTCAACCAATATAATGTGGTTTGGGGGGCTTGATATATTCATGTATTCCAACATAGGCCAGGTACAGTTCCTGGTGTTGGGACGGTAGTATGTAGCAGGCTATAAACTGGGAAGCAGTTTTAGCCACAGTTACTTGACCATGGCTAGTCCATGCTGCTTCTTGTTGTGGTACCAACATGGGGGTGTGGTTATCCTTGACAATTATTGCTAGTCACCCTCCTTTTGTAGCTTGTTCCATGTTTTGAGGCTGTACAGCACAGTAAGAGGTGTAACCTGGTAGTGTTAGGGTGCTGTTGTGAGCCTTGACCCAGTTTTCTGTTACAGGACAGATATCAACATTCTCCATACTGGGTGCATTTACACTGCATGCATCTTGCTGTTTAGACTTCTGGCATTGGGTAGCATTACATCTAGGTTCTTATCCCTTGTGGTACCTATGGAGTTAGGTTTGTGTTTTGAGCCTTTCCTATTCAGGGCACGCTGTGGGTAATGACAGCCTTTGCCAGTATCCATAAGGCCTGGACTGATAGGTGCACACCACCCCTAGCAGGTGGAGCATCATGTCATGCTCAGCATGTCATCCCAGGCTGGCACACATTGGCTCCCCTTTGACTAACTGCATTACTTCAGCTAATTATTGCAATTGATCATCCCATAGTCATATTGTGGCATCATGCTTAGTGAGGGTAGGATGTTAGTCAGGGTCCTCAAGTGTGCATATAGTACATGGTATTACATTACTTAACACATGGCATTCATGCCTCAGGTAATGCTGCAGGGCTGCCTCTGTCAGATGCACATATTACACTCCCTGTACATGTTTGAGAGCAGGTTATGTCATTTTAGGCATCCATGTTATTATATGAGTGAGTCAGAGAGGGGTATCATTCCCAGGGTTCCTACTGAGCCAGTGTATCTGCTATGCATTGTCTCTTTGCCAAGGCCAGGGCATACTGGGCATGCCTCCTTCTGCCGACTGGGGCAGGCTCTGGTTGTTCCTCTGAGTCACGGTCTGCCTGTGATGGCCTTGGCAATGGTGGGGGGCTGTTTGGCCCGGCCCTATGCTGGTCCTGCTGCAGCTGTTTTTGCAAGATCATATTATGTAGCATAGCACATACCATGACAATTTGGGCACATGTAGTTGGTGAGTACTGCAAGGCTCCACCAGATGTGTCCAGACACCAGAACCATGACTTATGCAGCCCAAACACACGCTCTATTACATTACGTGTTTGTGCATGTGCCTCATTATGGCATTCCTGTTCAGGTGTGTGTGCGTTTCTGATGGGTGTCATCAGCCATGGCTCCAGTGCATAACCTGCATCCCTCACTAGGTGTCCATGTGGGATGTCCCCATTGGCAAATGTCTGGTACAGCTGCATCAAATGCCAGATATGGGAATCATGGTAGCTCCCAGGGCAGCCAGCACACACATTCATTATTATGCCCTGGGCATCACACACGACCTGGCAGTTGATGGAGGGGAAGCCCTTGCAGTTAATGTAGGCCCTACCCCGCTCATTGGCTGGTGCTTTGATGCATATGTGCGTGCAGTCTATTGCACCCACTACCTCAGGGTATTCCGCTATTTGCTGGAAGAGACACATATTGCTGGCCAATACCTCACGGGCATTGGGGAAATATACATGATCACCGACATGTGCTGACATGGCATCCAGGAACTGGTGCAGTACCCTGGAGGCTGATACCTGTGATATCCCCATCATATCACCAGTTGGTCTCCGAAAGGTACCTGTTGCTAGTATTCTTAGGCCAACACATGCCTTGGTTTCCACTGGGATGGGTTCCCCTCTGTTGGTTCTGTGTGTGAGGCGTGGCCTGCACAGCTCGACAATTTACTGCAGGAGGTCTCTGTCCACTCTATTGCGCTCTACTATCTCCAGCTCATGTAACCCGTGGTAGGTGACCCTGGGCTTGTACACTCTTCTCTGACTCCTCACTGTGGGTTGTCTGGCACCATCTGCATTGTCACCACCCTCAGCAAGTCGCCTATGTCTCCTTATGACAGCTATGACAGCCCCTAGCATTTCTGCTCTGAGTTCAGCTTTTTCAGTTTTTGCTTCTAATAGCTTACTCCTGTCTTGCAGTGTCTCTTGAGAGATACATCCTGCACTGCTGTTTGCAGACTTTTAAGTGCTTGGCTGAGCTACTATTCTGCCTGTGTAATTGCCTGCTTCTAATTGTTTTCACCTGCTAGCTCCAGCAGTATTCCCTGCTAGCTTCCTACTAATTCTGTTGCTTCCTTTTTTCTTTCTGTTTCCTCAGGGGGGAGCAATGTGCATACCAGCAAAAACACGCTCACAGTGGCTTACACACGTGCACACATGCTTACACGGTTCAGAATCTGCTTATTCGGGTTAAAACGCACGCACACCAGTGCAAACAGTCTTACAAGTCTGCCAACAGGCTCCCACATGCACAGTCTGCCCTACACGTGCGCACACTAGCGCAGACAGTCTTACAAGTCTACCAACACGCTCCCACATGCTCAGTCTGCCTTACATGTGTGCACACTGTCCTACCCGTGCCTCATGGTGCGCACACGTGCGCATATACGCCCAACAAGAAACTTTGGTGTAAGTAACAGTGTACACCTTCCATTTCTTGACTTTCCCAGACTTATCTTGTGGCACTCCTCTTTCCATGATCTGTGTCTGACATCTGTCATGTAACACTGACCTCCAATGAACTGCATTTCTTTCTACCATTCCCCCCTGTGATGTCACCTATCTTCTACTCTATTCCTCCCCCTTATGTATCTCTTTCACTACTCAGAATGTGCTCATTTGCTATGTGACAGTGGGATTCAGTATCCTAACACTCATTTACATCAGATTGCCTACTAATGCTTAGTTACATGTCTTAGACTCAGCTTCCCCCCTTAGCAACCACTAAACGGTGGCCATGTTGTTTTTGGTCTGCTGGTCCCTGCATTGTAAATCCATGTATTGCATAAAACCCACATTTGTGGGTTTATAACCTTCATTTTTATGTTTTATATAGCGCAGCCCATTTGAGCGGGGCTGCGCTGCGTTTAAATAAATATTTATTTCTCATATTTGCATCGGGGTACCTTGCCAATGGCCACATATTTGGCCATTGGCATGCTGCCTGACACATATGCACCCTTTATTTGGAGCTGACATGGCTCCATTGTGATTTTTGCAGAAACGTACTCAGTTGTCAACTGAGTACATTTCTGCAGCTAAAACTGCTTTTACACAGGCTGCTTTCTGTTTCGTGGATCGCTACTCTACCTCATTTGCATGCCTTTCGGCTGCAAGTGAGGTATTTAGCATATCCACGCCTAGTCCATGTAAGAGACGTTTAGCTGGTCTCTTACACGGAATTTCGGGCTGTTCCTGGATCGCGAGGCTTGCAAGGAGTCTTACACGTCTCTTACACTCCGTGCAAGCCTTCGTGAATCCTGCCCCATCAGTTTGTATGATAATGTAACTGACTAATGCAGATAATGCAGAGTTTGTAACATTCTTCACTAACATAGTCTAACATGTATCGCTATTTACTTAAACACATATTTACACTTAGTGAGCTTTCTACCAGATTGGGGGGGGGGGGTCCATAGAATTTTTACTGGAGATATTGAGACAAGAGAATTGATGAAAAAATATATTGCAAAATTAGGTAAGGTTGAAGGTACCAGTTGCCCCCCTTGAAAAAAACATGTATCATTGTGTGTTTTTTTTTTTTTGTAGTCCACATTTTTTTTCCTGAGAGTATTCTGCAATTTGTGTGATGTCTTAGGGAAGGAGGGATAATATAACTGAAATATTGTTTTTTCCAGAATAGAGTCTAAATAGGGGTATGATGTTAAAGTGTTATGGTTTCGATTCTGAGTGCATAAGAGGAGACTTTTATTTCCAGTTTAGTTTTAATGGATGTGCAGCATCTATTATTTAGGATTTCTGGTGTAAGAGAAAATAAGAGAAGGATGGAACATGTTACAACAAGAGGCATGTTTGCTTTTTGCATAGTAATGCAGTGATTCTCTAGCTGGAGGGACAGATTAATAAAGCTACAAACAGCATTTATGTCTGCGTGAATTTTTTTCTGGCATTGTATGCAGATTAAAGGGTGATGATTGGTAGAGCATATCCTAATCTTAGGCTGAAGATATTTGGCAAGGAGTATGTGGCTTTGAGGTGAGAAAGAACTTCTGAAACTCTTAAATAATGACAATGAATGTTCCAAAACAAGGCCTCAGTAATTATATTTCTCTGCCATAGAAATGGATTTATTGTTTCATGTTGTATTATTCAGAGAGGAGTTTTTTGATATATTGTGTTGTGAACTAACCTTTATAGCTGGAGTTTTAGAGGTGTATAAAATAAGTTTGTTGCTGGTCAGCCTTTCTGCTAGGGAAGAAAATTCCATTTTAAGGGATGTTTCTCCTGATGAACTTGAGGAATATTTTCTCTGAGGGATGCTGTTGGAGGAATTACATTAATAACATCATGAATAAATAGTGAGAAAAATATTGGACCTAGAAATTAGCCCTACACAATTTGTGAGTTAAATTACCAATGTCAGTACAAAGGATGCCTGATAGCATTTTTTATCATGTTTAGTTTCTGCAGTAAAATTTTGTGGTCCACACTTTCAAAGGTCCTAAAGATGTCACTGATTTTGGTCCCTGTTAAACAGTCCTTTTCCATATAACAAAACATTTTTGAGCTACTTTGAAAATGGCTCCATTCTGAAGCTGCGTTGGGAGTCTGTAATTAAATCATATTTGTCAAGGTATTCATAATGCTGCTCATACATTAGCTTTTTCAAAGTCTTTGGGAATAGGCAGAAGATGGTTATAGCGTAAAAGTCCAGAGAGGAGACTGGGATAGATATATTAGCATAAGAATTATGACACAGAGTTTGAACTGGGAAGGAATAGTACCTGTGGTGCTAGGTTATGGATATGTGGTAGATGCTTAGAAATTTGAATAGCATATATTTTCAGGAAGGCAAGAAGTATGCTGCAAGTATTTGGGTTGAATTTAGAGTTTACGTTGTTCAAGTTCTTTAGTAACCTTTCAGTAGCCTTTACTGAGATGTCTCTGAAGTAGAATGAGGACACCAAGCTGGAGGTTGCTGAAGAGCATTTTACTTGGGTAATTGGGGGGAGAAGATGGCTGTGGTGAAGGGGTGTTAGTGAAGTCCTGGCTATGCAGTGAGGAGGCAGAGACTCCAAGGTTCATAAGAGGGCTTATAACTCATGGCTGGGCTGACATTAGTGGTTATGACTGCTCTGAATTCCTTTGGAGTGTTTATATTTGTTATGCATGCATTGCTATTAGATATATTATTGCTGAAGGTAAATGTTAGATAGACATACCTCTCAACTGTACAGATTTTCACAGAATGTCCAGATTTTTGCCTCATATTTTTGGTCTGTTTTTCATAAAACTGTGGTTTTCTGAAAAATAAATAGTGGCAAATTATCAAAGCTTGATTTTAGAAAATAATGACAGACATTTGAGTTTTAGAGTTCATATCCTTCAGGAAAATTCATGCTAATGCAAAATCTGTCATTCTATTGACTTTCAAAGTTTGTAAGTGCAATATTTAAAAATTGTCCCTATTTTTGTGCCTGTGTCCTGTTTTTAGTTATGGCTTTGTCTAGATTTTATTGCTCTAAGAGGTTGAGAGGTATGTGAACAGACTATATTGATATTTAATTGTGCAACATATTTACCCCAGTAGGGCTTTAGATGTTTCTACACTAATTTTCAATGACTGAAATCTGAGATTTTTGACAAAACAAATGTATGTCCTCATATTTCCAACAAATAACTTATGATATCTCACTAAGCACAAAAGTTGCATACAAGTAAACAGCAGTTTGTTTGTAAATCTGTGAGCTTTCATTTGAAGCTATGTTATATTAATTAGATTCTAGCTTTTAAAGTATATTTCATAAGTCATAATAACCATATTATATATACTGATAGGCATGATAATGCGGCAAGACTGTTGCACTGGGGACTGTGCAAACATTATTGTATTGAAGTGGCTGAAAAACACAGGAAACATGAGCCACAAAGCATCTTAGAAAATGATGAAGTTTGCATTACATGGGATCACCCGATACCAACAGTTCAAAAGACACATGCTAGAAAATAAGATATAGTGGAACATGAAAAGAAGACATAGTCGCATTGATCATTGAAATTGCCACACCCAGTGACTACAGTGTCCTGCACACAGAGAGACATAAAGTCATAAGATATAAGGATCTTTAGGCGGAAATAAGAGCAATGTGAAAGAAAGATAACCAGAGAGTTCCAACAGTAGTAGGAGCAATGGGTCTTATAAAAAAGAATCTACAATCATATTTAGATAGGTTACCAATACATGTAAACCCCTACCAATTGCAGAAGGAGTCATTACTGGGCACATTGCGGGTGCTGCGAAGAGCACTTTTGGCTGACATCAAATATTGAAACAATACTAATTTCATGAAATTTAAACGTACTTTGACTTAGGAATTGGGGTCCATTCCCATCATGGTATTAGAAACCCAAAAGATTTGGAGAAATTAAAATAGAAGAAACCATAGTAAACATTAACTGTGTGATATGAAATAAACAATTATAATATCTCAGTAAGCACTAAAGATGCATGTTGTAAACAACAGTTTGTCCATCTGTGAGTTTTCATATGAACCTAAGCAGTTTTGCCAGTGTTACTTGGTTTCTGAGATATTTAGAAAAATATATTAATTATGAAAATATAAATAAATAGTAAATGAGCAACAATTAATGTATTTCTAGTAGCAACAAAAGACAGAGGTCATATATTAGTACAGTTATTTTGCTAATCATGTAAGCTTTAAGATGAAATATTTCATTTCCTCTACTGATTACCACAACAACTGCAACCCCCTAAGCACACACCATGTAGTAAGAGATCTGGGTACTCAGGTTGACAACAATCTCACATTCGACCATCATGTAGCGGCAGTGGTCAGAGAAGCCTTTTACTTGGTTCATCTCATAAGTACAGGGATTGCATCCAGAAAAAAGGAGGTTATTACCTGTCTGTACTTCTCCCTAATTAGGCCTATAATTGAGTATAATGCTCCATTTGGTATGTTCCTCTCCAAACATCTGCACCAACTTGAAAGGCTACAGAAATACCTCACAAAGAGAATCCATGGCCTCCAACATCTGCTCTATGCAGACAAGCTCAAATCACTAATACTCTACTCATTATCATACAGAGTGCTCAGAGGTGATCTGTGTCTCACCTATAAGACAATATCAGAGCCTGCCCTACTAGAGGTGCTTAGGTTCACAGGTTCATAAGATGATAGTAGGCTACTGGCCCAGAGGCCCTTATAAGCCTAGCCAAGAATTTCAGCCATGTTTCCTCAAAGTCAGCATTTGTTTCCCCTATCCAGAAGGTTAAGGGCTTGCATGCAGGTTGTGCAAGTGGAGTTTGTCTTATGGATATGAAACAACTCCATCAAGGCTGGGTCTGAAATGGCTTTGTATGCCAGGCACAAGTCACCTCTGAGCAGTCTGTATGAGACTGAGTAGAAGGACAGGGCTTTTAGCCTATCTGTATAGAATAGGTGTTTGAGACCCTGGATTTTCCTGGTCAGGAACGTCTGTGGTCTCTCCAACTGCTGCATGTGCTTGGCAAGGTACATGCTGAAGGGGGCATTGTACTTGATAATGGATCTGATAAGAGAGGAGTACAGGGATGTTATGACCTCCTTGTTCCTAGATGAAATACTCTTATTTATGAGGTGGGCCAAGTAAAAAGGCTTCTGTACACTGGTGGCAAAATGGTGGTCAAAAGTCAGGTTGCTATCAATCTGGGTGCCCAAGTCTCTCATGACTGATTGCATGCTTAGTACATTGTTATTAATGTGATAATTAGTGTGGATGACATTTTCCTCAAAGGGGATAATGATGCATTTCTTGGCATTCAGTTTGAGGCCATACTTCTGACAGCAGTCATTAGTTTGGGTAAGACCCTCTTGGAGGATGTTCACATCACTAGGGGAATTTAAGACAGCACCCAGCTTGCAGTCATCTACAGACTTGGTCAGCCACAGACCACTGGTTTTGGCTTGCACCTCAGAAAAGTATATCCCAAACAGTAGAGGCCCAAAGACCGGTCCTTGGGGTACACTGCTCGTTATGAGTCTACTACTAGAAGTGGCTTCTCCTACTTTGACGGAGTGGGTTCTATCAGTGAGCTACCCATCTGGTAACATAAGAGTTGATACTTAGCTGGGAGAGTTTATCTATTATGCCTGTGTGGGGAATAGTATCAAAGGCTTTGGCTATGTCAAGGTAGGCAGTGTGCACCATCTTCCCCTTGTCCATGGCTTTGGTGACTGTTTCAAAGAAGTTGACCAAGTTTAACAGGCATGATCTCCCTTTGACAAAACCAAACTGTGTGGGGCCAAGCATTTGGAAGGTTGCCAATGTCCTTGTTTATAAGGTCCATGATAATGTTTCCTTGGCCTTGCAGATCAGTCTAGCTAGGCTGATGGGCTTATAACTGCCTGGGTCAGTGGACGCTCCACCTTTGTGTAGAGGGATGACAGTGGCTATCCTCCATTTAGCTGGGATGAAGCTGATGCTCAGGCTTTGGTTGAATAGGGTGTCTAATGGAGCTGAGAGCTCATGCCTGAATTCATATAGGATACAGCCAGGGATGTTATTGGGTCAAATGGAGACTGCATTTTTTGATTTTGAAATGGCATTAAGGACCTGTTCCCTGGTGATGAGAGGAGGGAGGCAGGTGCTGGGGATGTTCTGGTTTACTGATGGGGGGGGAGACAAGGGAGTGAAAGTTTCACTGAAACTGTCTGCCAGCAGGTGGCTATATCTATGGCAGTAGTGTATGTGATGTTATTGACCACTCATTCAGAGCAGATTTGGGTGTTGCCTTTGAGATGTGGACATATGTGAAAAAGGCCTTGTGATTGTCCTTGGTGAATGTGGCCAATTTGGACTCAAAGTTAGCCTTAGAGGATTTCGGCAGTGACCTTATATGCTTGTTCAGACAAAGGAGAAATTGCTTCCAACTTGGCACCAACTCCTTCTTGGCCCTGAACAGTAATTTGTTCCTTCTGTTATAGAGTTTGTTTATTGCTGCTGTCCACCAGACAAGTTTACTCTTCCTTGAGGAAGATGATTTGGTCCTGTCAGGCATTGCTGAGTCCATACAGTTATGTAGTTGCTCATACAGTTTTTTTTTTTTTTTTGGTGTAGACTTGGACATTAGTACTAGTTCCATCTGAAGAGACGGTGGCTGTGAAGTTGCTTATCCCTGCTCTGAGGAGATTGTAGCCAGTTTTGGAAAAGTTTTTATATTTGACCCTGATGGGGAAGGGGGTCAGGGGAGATGGTGACTTCAAAAGTGATCGCTTTATGGTCGGATCTTACCAAGGAGGATTACACTGTAGGAGTGCTACAGTGTCTATTCATGTTGGTTAGAACCAGTTCCAGGATATTTTCACCTCTTGTAGGGGTATCAACCAGCTGATCCAATGCATTGGCAATGACAAAGTTGAGGAATCTCTGGGGATTCATGTTTGGACTAGAATATGTCTTCCACTCTATGGTCGGGTAGCTAAAGTCACCCAGGATCAGGGTAGAGGGTTGAATCTTGATGGATTCAAGTAAGTCCAGATAGGTGGAGTAGATATTAAACTCACTTAAAAACTGATTATCTGGAACAAGGAATATGGACAACCATCTGTAGGTAAAGGAGAAGCATGAAAAACACTAAATACAATGCATTTACAAATTTCAGTCCAGCAGTTAAAATGTAAAAAAGAGACATTGAAGAAACATGATAGGGTTAGTTCTTAACAAGATATATATATATATATATATATATATATATATATATATATATATATATATATTTATTTGTTTTCCAGGGCAGATCACTGTTTTTCATGGATCTTCTTCAGACAGCGCAGGAGTTGTGTCTGGTTAGGTGACTTACTCAGAGTCATACAGTGGGCTGAGGCATCAAATCTTGCACCACTGGACTGCAGGAAACAGCTCATCAACTCTCGCTCAAACTACCAAACTGATCAGCTGACAGTATACCATTAAACTGTACCCTTCAGCTACAAATCTCCTTTCCTACCTCACATTCGTACTCATCTGCAATTTGCTTCATTTTATTCAGTTTTTTTTGTTTGCTTTCTATAGCCAAATCCTGCATTCTTTCCATTCCTCTCCAAACTGCAAGGGTGATTATTACAAGTGATCAGAATTGCTTTTCTTGTCCTTACAGTGAGGTGTATTATTTTACTTATTCATTCATTTATTTTATTTATTTATTTATTTATTTATTTAATGTATTTATTTATTGGCATTTGTTTACCAGGAAAGTCCACTGGGCCAAGAGAACCCATTTTCAGTGGAGGCATGGGGAGAAAAGCTCCACAATATAAAAATACAAAACATAGAAACATTAAAAACAATATAAAGGCAATTTTCAGATAAAATCAAGTAAAACAATGCATGCATAATAATGTACAATAAATGTAAGGGCGACACACAAAAGATATGTAGATGTGAGTATAGGTGAGCATAACAACTAGCATAAGTTGCATAACTAGAAGAGTAACTGAGTTAATAAACATAACGAAGTGGTATATACAAGGTATTTGTGAAAACTGGTTAGCAGAAGGAAGGGAAGGGGACAGTGAGATGTATGTTGAAAAGATGGACAGAAGAGTAAAAGTTTGGCAAGAGTTGTTTTGGTGGTGAGTTTGGAGAGGGGAGGGATGTGGTATAGTGTGTGAGTGAACTTAGTGTGTGGCAATCAAGTTATAGAAGGATGAGAATAGGGGCATTTGCATTGCCAGAGGGAAGAGAGATGCAATTGCCATTCTTTTTTGAAGGAAGTGATTTTACTAGAGGTTCTGATAGCTGATGGTAAGGTGTTCCAAAGCTTGGCGACAGATAAGGAATAAAGAATTTTGCCAGCAGGGAGTTTAGGTTTGTTCAGATCTAAGTGGCCTGTCAGGGTGGTAGTTGGTGAGGATGAAGGAGAGGACTGGGCAGTCTGAAGGTTTGTAAATAATTTTGTGAGCTGTGATTAGCTGTAGGTAGGTTGGATGATAGGGAAGTTCGAGCCAGTTAACTGATGTTAAAGAAATGCAATGATGGGAAGAGTATTTTGCATTTGGCTGCAAATTTGACAACCTTGTTGTAACAAGTCTCAAGCTTGTTTTTTAGGGTGTAGTGGATATTGGTTAGGAGAGGAGTGCCATAGATTAGTAAGGGTAAGAGGAAAGATAAGGCAAGAGTTTGTTTGGTAGAGCAGTTGAGATAGTATTTTTGTCGGTAGAGGGAGCCTAGCTTACAGTTTGTTTGTTTTAATATTATTATGGATATGGAGGTCAAATGACAGATTTTCATTGATGATAACTCCTAGTAATTTAGTGTGGGGGATAACTTCTGTAGGTGTATTGGATTGAGAATGAATGGTGAAGTCTGTCTTGTTGACAGAGAGGTTTTTCTTGGGAGTGAATAGAAGCAATTTAGCTTTATTTGGGTTTAGAGCTAGATGATTATAAGCTATCTACAATTCAGTAGTGGGGAAGGCATATTGGCAGATCTGCAAAACTTCTGGTGTTGATTTAGCAGAGCAAATAATGGTCATATCATCTGCATATTGTACAACAGATGCATTTGTAAGATGGGTATGGAAGTAATATATAAAAATGCTGAATAATAGGGGACCTAATATGGAACCTTGGGGGACTCCTGTGGTAGAATTAAGGAATGGGGAGAAGGAGTTGTGCCATCTAGTGGATTGTTGTCTATCACTCAGGTAATTTGTGAACCAGTTTAGAGTTGTTGGGGAGATCCCTAGGGTGGAGAGTTTGTTGAGAAGTAGGGGGTGGGAGACTCTATCAAAGGCTTTTGATAGGTCAGGAAGGAGGAAGGATACAAATTTACCATAATTTCTGGCATGATTGATGGTGTCCATAAAGGAAGTAAGGGCAGTATTGGTGCTGTGACCAGGTCTAATGCCATGCTAAATTGGAGAGAGGAGATTGTTTAGTTGTAGGTGGTTTAAAAGTTGACAATGAATACATTTCTCAAGGATTTTGGAGAGAAGGGAAAGAACTGCAATGGGCCTAAAATTAGAGGTATCTATGTTGTTACCTCCTTTGTGGAGTGGAAGAACATATGCCTTTTTCCATATTGTGGGAATGTAAGACTCTTGGATAGATATATTGAGAAGTATACTGATAGGATAGGCAATAGATCTTGCTGCCATCTGGAGATATTCTGGGGGTAAGTTGATGGGGGCACAGTAGCTAGGTTTCAGTTTTAAGGAGGAGTATTGCAATGGTGGTGATGGGGATTGGGGAGAAAGAAAAGGTAGAGTTGGAGGGTGCTACCTGGGGGGAAGAAGATTAATGAAGATGGTTGGTGGTAGTGTCAATGTGAGGGAAAGTGGAGGTGATTTTGGCTATTGCATTGATGAAATATGAAGTGAAGAGTGTGGCTGTTTCACTGGCTGTTTTTTTTTAGGGGAAAGAGCATAGGTTGTTTTGTTGGACAAGGGTTAATTAGAGATGTAATGGGCTTTCAACATTTCTTAGGGTTTTGTTTGTAATTGATTTGGAGGTTTAGGTAGTATTGTTTTCTAGCATTAATGATTAGACATTTTACTTGGTTGCAGAGCTGTCAGAAAAAACTAAATGAAAACTCCTGCCAAGCTAGCACTTCCAATGAGTGACCTCCCAAACCACCTGTAATAGAGGCACATGGGATATATGCAAATGACCCTTATGAACATCAGGTGTTTCAGCTATATAGCGTGCCCATGACATTTACATTTGAAGTTGTTTTAATGGACAATATCAGGCCAATAAAGCCAAACCCCACTAGCTATGGATATGCATACTTCAGCCTTGTTATGACCTCATCAGCATACCATAAGCCAAGTGTTTGACTAAGCATAAGAACCACAGGGTTATTATACCCAGCTGATGTCCATTATCTATGCTGACGAGGTCATAACAAGGCCGAAATATGCATATCCATAGCTAGTGGGGTTTGGCTTTATTGGCCTGATATTGTCCTTTAAAACAACTTCAAATGTAAAAGTCATGGGCAATCAGAATCACCATATAGCTGAAACACCTGATGTTCATAAGGGTCATTTGCATATATCCCATGTGCCTCTGTTACAGGAGGTTTGGGAGGTCACTCATTCGAAGTTCTAGCTTGGCTGGAGTTTTCATTTATTTTTTTTCTGATTTTCTTTTTAGTCTGACCTTCTAACTCTTTGTTTTAATTTGTTATTTGGGATATTTTGCAGTCACCCTAATGATGATGAACATCAGCTGGGTATAACAACCCTGTGTTTCTTATGCATAATCAAACACTCTGCTTATGATATGCTGATGAGGTCATAACAAGGCCGAAATATGAATATCCATAGCTAGTAGGGTTTGGCTTTATTGGCCTGATATTGTCCATTAAAATGACTTTAAAAGTAAAAGTCATGGTCAATCAGAATCGCCATGTAGCATTTCATTTTTTCTGAATGTTTTTTCAATGTGACCTTCTAACTCTTTGTTTTAATTGGTTGTAGAGCTGTCTGAATTGTAAGAGGCCACTGGGATTGTGATGCTTTTGCCATTTTTTTCCATATTTTCTCTCTGTATTCATAATGTGCTTGGTGGTTCTAGTAAGCCAGATGGACTGCTTGGTTTTGACTCTTTTTAGTCAAATGGACTAGATTGTTGAGGATATTTATAAAGGTAGAGTAGAAGAACTCGACAGGTTCATCTAGCGGTATGAGGTTTAGAGCATTTCAGTTTATCGTTTGTAGGATTCATTAAAGATTGTGGGGTATTGGTATTGGTACTGACCTTCAAATTAGTATATTTAGTGTTAGACTATGTGGAACTGAAGCCCTCACCATGTGAGACAGAGGAGCAGAGCACTCTGCAAAAAAAGATTCCTAAAAATCCAGACTTTCAGTATTGTGACCACCTACTATTCTGAGCATCACAATTTGGAAAGGATGCACTTTCTTTCCTCCAGCACTCTGACCATCTTCACCTGTCATAACAATGCATCAAATAATTTGATAACATTTTCTTTAAGACTTTAATATGTTTATCTACTAATATTCCTTACTGTTTAGTATATACTGTATTATGATTGTACTGAAATTGTGCTTAATACTGTTATTGTATTTTAAGTTTGCTGTAACTGTAATCAGAAAAGACTGTCCCAGTGAAAGCCATGAACATGGGGAGGGGATAATTTATTTACATTGTAATTAACATTTAATAAATAATGAGATGGTACATCATGAGAGAGGACTTCATAGCCAGCAGGACCATCAGAATGAAGAATATCTCTATAGCAGCATGGGATGAACAGGTGCAGGCCCACAAAAACCAAGCACATCTCTGTAGCAGCACTAAAAGAACAAGTGTATACATACTAATATGAAACACCTCTCTAGATCAGCCCATGAGTAACACATGCAGACTCACCAGAAAGAAGCACTTCCAAATAAGGGTTTCTATTAGATGACTGAAGAAGCATTCTATCGAATGTGTCTTGGTCGAACATAAACAACAAAAAAGCAAAATAGCAAAGCGGCTTTTAAGCAAATTCTTTCCCAGGGAAAGAATTCGCTTGGCTGCTTCCGTTACTTTGCCTTTTTTCATCACTGTAGTGCAATCTCGGAGTTGGTATATTTAAGTAGGGAGGATGTGCGGGGCAAATTATTGATTTATTTATTTTTTGGAAGAGCAATTTTTTTTTCCCTTGGAAAATAATTGCTGTTCTGAGCTTTCGAGAGTGTAAGCTTTCCCTTATATGGGGTTGATTATTCATCGTTCGCTTTTTTAAGCATTCAATGATATAATATAGACTCCCATATAACACCCAATAAAACACAGATAAAGTCCCACTAGAATGAAGCACCTTTGAATAGTAGCCCATGAGAAACAAGTGCAGGCCTAACACAAACACCTCTCTAAGCAGCCAGACAGGAACAGGTGCAGTCCCAATAGAATTCTGAATGGAACCCGTATATAGTCACACACATATATATATATATATATATATATATATATATATATATATATCACACTGAGCTAATCGGAGGAAGTCGGAGAAGGGCTCTGAGCTAAGTAACCTGTGATATATAACATTAAGTATCCTGTTTTTTTGCTTATTTCTGAGTTATTTATAACACTTTTATTTTTACTCACTGTGTGTGAGGTATATAGTAGAATTTTCTATAATTGTTAAGCATCTGGTTGGGTTTGTTCTGATTTTTCTTTCTCACCCTCCTCTCTCCCTCTTGGTATCCTGTTTTTATACTTGGTGGCTTTGCAGTTGCCCACTCCTACTGTAAATTTGATCTGGGACACTCCTCCCAGTCTAGTGTCATTACCTCATTCTACCTATTCCAGGGAGAACATTTGAGAAGTCCAACCAAGTTAGCTTCTGCTCCTCCTTTCCCCTTCCCACTTAAAAAAAGAAATTCTATGCTTGTTTCCTGCCTTTCCTATAAGTTGCATAGTCCAGATACAGATTTGCTGTATCCAGAACTGTTTGTAAGCTTCTGAGCCCCCAATCCTTTCTGTGTTGGAAGGAAGCCTTCTAGCTTAATTTTGTTTCTTAGAACTAGCCGGTTTTCTAGTTTCAGTACTCAAATATGTTTCTTTGAGCTCAGCACTTGTTCAGAACTTATTCTAAGCACTAAATAAGCTACAAATTACTACAGCACTCAACTTTCCTCACTTGTCTAAAGGAAAACAGTTTTTAGTACTTAATAAATAAGCACCTATCAAGGCATGTCTAAGGGTCAGCTCCCAATGTTTCCTCCTGTCTACCTGATGAATCTGGGCATCTTGGGACAATGCAGCAATTGCCTCATGTACACAGACAACCCTCTCCACTTACTACCCAACACTAAAACCAGTGAGAGATGCACTTATATAACCAAACTGGAAGCCAAGCTCTCTTCACCGAAGACTGGACTAGACAGTCAAGAGGAGAAGGTAAACACTTGCACAACACCACACTCATCATACAGTCCTTCAAAACCTACACCACCCAAACACACACATAGAAACACAAAACACACACCTACATTCACGGAGGCTCACAATAAAAATCTGCCCAAGCAACAGGGACCTGCAAAGCAGAAACGCAAGCAACCTCCACCCCCCAACACAACCCAAATGACACATAGCCCACAAACTCAGTGTGCCACTCAACCACAGCCCATAATGCATAGCAACATATTCAACACTCTAGTCATAGGTGACTCTATAGTCAGGCACACTGATGTTCCACTCACCAGGCTAAACAAGGAGAAAGTTACTGTCAGCTGCCTGTCAGGTGCCAGGATCTGCCACATAACTCATGCAATCAGGTCACTCCACAGCAAGTACACATATGACACTGTCATTGTCCATGCTGGTGTGAATGACCTGAGCTGTACCTCCCTGGACTACATGAAAAGAGACATGGAGGAGCTTTCTGATCTTGTAGCCCAGGCAGGTATAACCCTAGCCCTGAGTAGCATCCTGCTATCACCCAGAATGATACCACAGTACAAGGACAAAATGATTGACTTTAACAATTGGCTAAGCTTCTGGTGTCATTCTAAGGGGATCCAGTATCTGTCTGCCTGGGATGACATTATTGACAAACCATGATGCTTTGCCAGAGATGGCCTGCACCGGTCACCCTTGGGATTCCGGATACTGGCTAAGGCTCTTGCCACCACTATAGTGCCTTTTTTAGGCAAGATTCAGATGACAAATTCACCACCGTAACAGGTACAAGCAAGCAAAATCTGAAGGTAATGCTACTTAATGCTAGAAGTCTAAACCTCAAAATGCACTCACTCGAGGCACTCCTTAAAATGGAGAACATTGACATCTGTGCAGTGACAGAGACCTGATTCAAGGCTCTAGAGAGCACCCCTGCATTACCTGGCTATAATTCATACCACACTTTTCGGCCAACTAACCTGGGCAGAAGCACTAAAGGCGGAGGCGTGTCTATATTCATTAAGGATATCCACACCTCCAGGCTAGTTGCTCAGCATAATGCACCTGAGATTATCCAAGTGCAACTAACCCTGGACAAGACTGCAATGCAAATTGTAGCTTGCTACAGATTCCCTACTATGCCCCAGGATTCCCACTCCTCATTTCTTGATACAGTGGAAAATATTAGGGTACAACCTAACACCCTAATAATGGGCAATTTCAACTACCCCTCCATTAACTGGGAAAACTACTCATGTGCCAACTTTTGTGCTCAACGCTTTCTGGAATTCATTGATTCCAATGCCTTGGATCAACTTATCCACACCCACACCAGGGGCAGCAATATCCTAGACCTGGTCATTACCAACAAAGGGAACCTGTGTTCTACACCATAGGTCAGTTCCTCGTTGGTCAGATCGGACCACAAGTAAATCACCCTAGACATTCACATCCCACCCCCACCCCATTAGGGAAACCACTGTAAATAATTTCTCCAAAGCCAACTTCACGCTTCTTAAGACAGAAGTGGCAAACTTCATGACACCCATGCTGATGGACAATAGATATACGACTGCTGAATTCTGTACAATTGCACTTTATAAGCACTTACATGAGTGCATGGATCGTGCAATCCCTAACAGAACCAAGATGCTATCCTCCAAAAAAATGAAGCCAATCTGGTAGTCCCCTGTTATAAACAAACGCTACAACACAAGAAAGAAACTGCTGCAAAAAAGAGTAAAATCCCATGATTGGAGGAACTCTGTGGTCAGCCTCAGTAAGAAGCTGAGATCCCTCATAAAATCCTCCAAAGCTAGTTACGAAAACTAAATTTCCACTGATTCTAAAGACAACCACAAAGCATTCTACAGCTATGTCAAGAATCTCAATGGCAACACTCAGATCTGCTCTGAGTTAAAGCACAATGGCACTAAATATACAGAACCAACTGATATTGCCAACATCCTGGCAGATAGGTTCAGTGCTTACTTTACCCTTCTCTCATTCCCAAAAGGGCCCATCTCTATACCGGAAGAATGCAAAGTACCTGTAATCACGGCTGCACAGGTAAAAACACACTCTCCAAAGCCAAGAACGCAGCATCTGCATGAACTACAGAATGAACTGGCACCCCACCTAAGTAACATGTTCAATCATAGCCTCACCTCAGGCTTTGTGCCCACTGGATGGTGCACAGCAATGGTTATCCCACTCCACTAAGGGGAGCCACCACGGACCCCAGGAACTACCGTCCCATTAGCCTGATGAGCCTGGTCTGCAAGGCTATGGAGCGTATCATCATGGAACTTATAAACAATGGCATTGGTAATCTCCAAACTCTGGACCCCTCCCAGTTTGGGTTTGTAAAAGGCAGATCATGTCTCCTAAACCTGACAGACTTCTTTGAAGCAGTCACCAAAGCCATAGATGAGGGTAAAGTGGTTCACACAGCCTATCTAGATCTCGCCAAGGCTTTTGACACCATCCCCCACTCTGGAATTATAGACAAACTCACTAAACTAGGTATAAATCCCTATGTCACAAGATGGGTTGCCAAATGGCTCACTGACAGAACCCACACTGTGAAAGTAGCAGACTATAAATCCAACTTCAGACCAGTGACAAGTGGAGTACCACAGGATTCAGTCCTAGGTCCTCTCCTGTTTGGTATCTACTTCTCTGAAGTACAGACTAACACAGAAGGTCTTTGGCTAACAAAGTTTGCAGATGACTGCAAACTAGGAGCCATGATCAAAACTCCTAACGATGTGGACATCCTACAAAAGGGCCTCACTGAGGCAGATGTCTGGTGTCAAAGCCATGG